>NC_143039.1:78583614-78628614 GCF_057628025.1 Oncorhynchus mykiss
TATCAGCCCCAGTATGGTTAATATCAGCATCCCCAGTATGGTTAATATCAGCAGCCCCAGTATGGTTAATATCAGCAGCCCCAGTATGGTTAATATCAGCCCCAGTATGGTTAATATCAGCAGCCCCAGTATGGTTAATATCAGCAGCCCCAGTATGGTTAATATCAGCAGCCCCAGTGTGGTTAATATCAGCCCCAGTGTGGTTAATATCAGCCCCAGTATGGTTAATATCAGCCCCAGTATGGTTCAATATCAGCAGCCCCAGTATGGTTAATATCAGCAGCCCCAGTATGGTTAATATCAGCAGCCCCAGTATGGTTAATATCAGCAGCCCCAGTATGGTACAATAGCAGCCCCAGAACACTCCTCCTGAGATGAGAGCTACTGAAGCTGCATCACCTAATGTCACCGTGTTCCCTTAATAGAGCTCTACTAATGACCAGAGTCCTTTGGGTCCTGTTCAAAGTGATGCACTTTAAATGGAATACTGTGCCACTTGGGACACAACTTTACTCAAGCTGCAATGGAAAAGGGAAAGGTGAACTGGAGATGCTGTACGGATGCTGTGTGGGGGAGATACAGTATACTGGATGATGCTGTGCGGATGCTGTGTGGGGGAGATACAGTATACTGGACGATGCTGTGCGGATGCTGTGTGGGGGAGATACAGTATACTGGACGATGCTGTACGGATGCTGTGTGGGGGAGATACAGTATACTGGACGATGCTGTACGGATGCTGTGTGGGGGAGATACAGTATACTGGATGATGCTGTATGGATGCTGTGTGGGAGAAATACAGTATGTTGGAGGATGCTGTACGGAAGCTGTGTGGGGGGAGATACAGTATGCTGGACGATGCTGTATGGAAGCTGTGTGGGGGAGATACAGTATACTGGACGATGCTGTACGGATGCTGTGTGGGGGAGATACAGTATACTGGACGATGCTGTACGGATGCTGTGTGGGAGGAGATACGGTGTACTGGACGATGCTGTACGGATGCTGTGTGGGGGAGATACAGTATACTGGACGATGCTGTACGGATGCTGTGTGGGGGAGATACAGTATACTGGATGATGCTGTATGGATGCTGTGTGGGAGAAATACAGTATGTTGGAGGATGCTGTACGGAAGCTGTGTGGGGGGAGATACAGTATACTGGACGATGCTGTATGGAAGCTGTGTGGGGGAGATACAGTATACTGGACGATACTGTATGGAAGCTGTGTGGGGGAGATACAGTATACTGGTCGATGCTGTACGGATGCTGTGTGGGGGGAGATACAGTATACTGGACGATGCTGTATGGAAGCTGTGTGGGGGAGATACAGTATACTGGACGATGCTGTATGGAAGCTGTGTGGGGGGAGATACAGTATACTGGACGATGCTGTATGGAAGCTGTGTGGGGGAGATACAGTATACTGGACGATGCTGTATGGAAGCTGTGTGGGGGAGATACAGTGCCTTGCGAAAGTATTCGGCCCCCTTGAACTTTGCGACCTTTTGCCACATTTCAGGCTTCAAACATAAAGATATAAAACTGTATTTTTTTTGTGAAGAATCAACAACAAGTGGGACACAATCATGAAGTGGAACGGAACGACATTTAGTGGATATTTCAAACTTTTTTAACAAATCAAAAACTGAAAAATTGGGCGTGCAAAATTATTCAGCCCCCTTAAGTTAATACTTTGTAGCGCCACCTTTTGCTGTGATTACAGCTGTAAGTCGCTTGGGGTATGTCTCTATCAGTTTTGCACATCGAGAGACTGACATTTTTTCCCATTCCTCATTGCAAAACACTTCATTAGCATATTTCTCAGATCTGCCTCCCAGTGGTATAGGCACTTCATTAGCATATTCCCCTGTCTGCCTCCCAGTGGTTATAGGTACTTCATTAGCATATTCCCCTGTCTGCCTCCCAGTGGTTATAGGCACCTCATTAGCATATTTCTCAGGTCTGCCTCCCAGTGGTTATAGGTACTTAATTAGCATATTCCCCTGTCTGCCTCCCAGGGGTTATAGGCACCTCATTAGCATATTTCTCAGGTCTGCCTCCCAGTGGTTATTGGATACTTCATTAGCATATTCCCCTGTCTGCCTCCCAGTGGTATAGGCACCTCATTAGCATATTTCTCAGGTCTACCTTCATTAGCATATTCCCCTGTCTACCTCCCAGTGGGTATAGGCACTTCATTAGCATATTCCCCTGTCTGCCTCCCAGTGGTTATAGGCACCTCATTAGCATATTTCTCAGGTCTGCCTCCCAGTGGTTATAGGCACTTCATTAGCATATTCCCCTGTCTGCTTCCCAGTGGTATAGGCACCTCATTAGCATATTTCTCAGGTCTACCTCCCAGTGGTTATAGGCACCTCATTAGCATATTTTCCCATGTCTGCCTCCCAGTGGTTGTAGGCACTTCATTAGCTTATTCCCCTGTCTGCCTCCCAGTGGTTATAGGCACCTCATTAGCATATTTCCCCCTGTCTGCCTCCCAGTGGATATAGGCACTTCATTAGCATATTCCCCTGTCTGCCTCCCAGTGGTTATAGGCACTTAATTAGCATATTCCCCTGTCTGCCTCCCAGTGGTTATAGGCACCTCATTAGCATATTTCCCCCTGTCTGCCTCCCAGTGGGTATATGCACTTCATTAGCATATTCCCCAGTCTTCCTCTTAGCCACCCCGCCTATACGTCCCAAAAAGGCACCCAATTCCCTCTGTAGTGCACTACTTTTGGCCAGGGCCCTGTGAAGAATAGGGTGCCATTTGACACACTGATGCTCCTTAAGTGGTTTTAACTGTATTCAGAGGCATTCAGTTCATAACATCACTGTCTGTCCATTGCTCCCCGCCCCACCCCTCCCCTCCCCTCCCCTCCCCGCCGATGAAAGTAAACAAACACTCACTCCATCTTCCTACCTTCTCTTCCCTCCATTACCTCAAAAGGCCTCTACTTTAACTCTCACTCTCTCTCTCTCTCTTTCTCTCTCTCTCTGTCTCTCTCTGTCTCTCTCTCTCTCTCTCTCTCTCTCTCTCTATCCCTCTCCCTCTCTATCCCTCTCCCGTTCTCTCTTACTCTCCTTCTCTCGCTCTCCCTATCTCCCCCTATCCCTCCCTCTCTCCCTCTTACTATCTCTCCCTCTCACTCTCTCTCCCTCTCTCCCTCTTTCTCACTCTCTCTCATCCATTTATCCCTGCTATAAATTCTCCAGGGCCGTCTCAAAGTTGTGATTTGTTTTCGCCTAGCACCTCAGCCTCCTTCTTTGTCAGCACTCTTCCACCCCTCCCACCCCCCTTCCACACCTCCCACCTCCCATAACCTCCCTCAACCCCTCCCCCCACTCCACTCCCTTTCACCCCTCCCATCCACCCCTCCCACCCCCCTTCCACACCTCCCACCTCCCACTAACCTCCCTGAAACCCTCCCACCACCCACCTCCCTTTCACCCCTCCCATCCACCCCTTCCACCCCCCTTCCACACCTCACAACTCCCTTCTCCCTTCCGCTCCACTTCTCAGTTTTAAACTTGAGAAGTCATCACTTTTGAGCTTTCATTAATCAGACGTCTGTTCCGTGGTGACGGGGCTGACCCCTGACCTTCTGTGTCACCTAGCGACGACCCCGTAATAGTTCTAATTAAGGCTTGTCCGCCATATTAGGCTGCTCTGCTTTTCACTTTCTTCTCCTCCATTACTTCCTGCTGCAACCCTCTCTCTCTCTCCTCCATTACTTCCTGCTGCCCCCCCCTCTCTCTCTCCTCCATTACTTCCTGCTGCCCCCCCCTCTCTCTCTCCTCCATTACTTCCTGCTGCACCCCCTCTCTCTCTCCTCCATTACTTCCTGCTGCCCCCCTCTCTCTCTCTCCTCCATTACTTCCTGCTGCCCCCCCCTCTCTCTCTCCTCCATTACTTCCTGCTGCCCCCCCTCTCTCTCCTCCATTACTTCCTGCTGCCCCCCTCTCTCTTTCTCCTCCATTACTTCCTGCTGCCCCCCCCTCTCTCTCTCCTCCACATTACTTCCTGCTGCCCCCCCCCGCTCTCCTCCATTACTTCCTGCTGCCCCCCCTCTCTCTCTCCTCCACATTACTTCCTGCTGCCCCCCCTCTCTCTCCTCCATTACTTCCTGCTGCCCCCCCCTCTCTCTCTCCTCCACATTACTTCCTGCTGCCCCCCTCTCTCTCTCCTCCATTACTTCCTGCTGCCCCCCCCTCTCTCTCCTCCATTACTTCCTGCTGCCCCCCCTCTCTCTCTCCTCCATTACTTCCTGCTGCCCCCCCTCTCTCTCCTCCACATTACTTCCTGCTGCCCCCCCCTCTCTCTCCTCCACATTACTTCCTGCTGCCCCCCCCCCTCTCTCCTCCACATTACTTCCTGCTGCCCCCCCCTCTCTCTCTCCTCCACATTACTTCCTGCTGCCCCCCCCTCTCTCTCCTCCACATTACTTCCTGCTGCCCCCCCCCCTCTCTCCTCCACATTACTTCCTGCTGCCCCCCCCTCTCTCCTCCACATTACTTCCTGCTGCCCCTCCCTCTCTCTCTCCTCCACATCACTTCCTGCTGCCCCCCCCTCTCTCTCCTCCACAATACTTCCTGCTGCCCCCCCCTCTCTCTCTCCTCCACATTACTTCCTGCTGCCCCCCCCTCTCTCTCCTCCACATTACTTCCTGCTGCCCCTCCCTCTCTCTCTCCTCCACATCACTTCCTGCTGCCCCCCCCTCTCTCTCCTCCACATTACTTCCTGCTGCCCCCCCCCTCTCTCTCCTCCACATTACTTCCTGCTGCCCCTCCCTCTCTCTCTTCTCCACATTACTTCCTGCTGCGCCCCCCTCTCTCTCTCCTCCAATACTTCCTGCAGCCCCCACCCTCCCCTCTCTCTCTCCTCCACAATACTTCCTGCTGCCCCCACCCCCCCCTCTCTCTCTCCTCCACATTATTCCCTGCTGCCCCCACCCTCCCCTCTCTCTCTCCTCCATTACTTCCTGCTGCCACCCCCCTCTCTCTCCTCCACACTACTTCCTGCTGCCCCCACCCTCCCCTCTCTCTCTCCTCCATTACTTCCTGCTGCCCCCCCCCCTCTCTCTTCTCCACATTACTTCCTGCTGCGCCCCCCTCTCTCTCTCCTCCAATACTTCCTGCAGCCCCCACCCTCCCCTCTCTCTCTCCTCCACAATACTTCCTGCTGCCCCCGACCCCCCTCTCTCTCTCTCCTCCACAATACTTCCTGCTGCTCCCCCTCTCTCTCCTCCACAATACTTCCTGCTGCACTGCCCCCCCTCTCTCTCCCCCCCTCTCTATCTCTCTCCTCCACAATACTTCCTGCTGCCCCCCCTCTCTCTCCTCCGCAATACTTCCTGCTGCACTGCCCCCCCCTCTCTCTCCCCCCCTCTCTATCTCTCTCCTCCACATTACTTCCTGCTGCCCCCCCTCTCTCTCTCCTCCACAATACTTCCTGCTGCCCCCACCCCCCCTCTTTCTCCTCCACAATACTTCCTGCTGCACTGCCCCCCCTCTCTCTCCCCCCCTCTCTATCTCTCTCCTCCACAATACTTCCTGCTGTCTCCCCCTCTCTCTCTCCTTCACAATACTTCCTGCTGCCCCTCCCTCTCTCTCTCCTTCACAATACTTCCTGCTGCCCCCCCCTCTCTCTCCTCCACATCACTTCCTGCTGCCCCCCCCTCTCTCTCCTCCACACTACTTCCTGCTGCCCCCACCCTCCCCTCTCTCTCTCCTCCATTACTTCCTGCTGCCCCCCCCCTCTCTCTTCTCCACATTACTTCCTGCTGCGCCCCCCTCTCTCTCTCCTCCAATACTTCCTGCAGCCCCCACCCTCCCCTCTCTCTCTCCTCCACATTACTTCCTGCAGCCCCCACCCTCCCCTCTCTCTCTCCTCCACATTACTTCCTGCAGCCCCCACCCTCCCCTCTCTCTCTCCTCCACATTACTTCCTGCAGCCCCCACCCTCCCCTCTCTCTTCTCCACATTACTTCCTGCTGCGCCCCCCTCTCTCTCTCCTCCAATACTTCCTGCAGCCCCCACCCTCCCCTCTCTCTCTCCTCCACAATACTTCCTGCTGCCCCGACTCCCCCCTCTCTCTCTCCTCCACATTATTTCCTGCTGCCCCGACCCCCCCCTCTCTCTCTCCTCCAATACTTCCTGCAGCCCCCACCCTCCCCTCTCTCTCTCCTCCACAATACTTCCTGCTGCCCCCCCCCTCTCTACTCCACAATACTTCCTGCTGCCCCCCCCCTCTCTCCTCCACAATACTTCCTGCTGCTCCCCCCTCTCTCCTCCACAATACTTCCTGCTGCCCCCCCCTCTCTCCTCCACAATACTTCCTGCTGCCCCCCCTCTCTCTCTCCTCCACATTACTTCCTGCTGCCCCCCCTCTCTCTCTCCTCCACATTACATCCTGCTGCCCCCACCCTCCCCTCTCTCTCTCTCCTCCACATCACTTCCTGCTGCCCCCCCCCTCTCTCTCCTCCACACTACTTCCTGCTGCCCCCACCCTCCCCCCTCTCTCTCCTCCATTACTTCCTGCTGCCCCCCCCCTCTCTCTTCTCCACATTACTTCCTGCTGCGCCCCCCTCTCTCTCTCCTCCAATACTTCCTGCAGCCCCCACCCTCCCCTCTCTCTCTCCTCCACATTACATCCTGCTGCCCCCACCCTCCCCTCTCTCTCTCTCCTCCACAATACTTCCTGCTGCGCCCCTCTCTCTCCTCCACAATACTTCCTGCTGCCCCCACCCTCCCCTCGCTCTCTCTCCTCCACATTATTTCCTGCTGCCCCCACCCTCCCCTCTCTCTCTCTCCTCCACAATACTTCCTGCTGCCCCCCTCTCTCTCCTCCACAATACTTCCTGCTGCCCCCACCCTCCCCTCTCTCTCTCTCCTCCACAATACTTCTTGCTGCCCCCCCCTCTCTCTCCTCCACAATACTTCCTGCTTCCCCCCCCCTCTCTCTCCTCCACAATACTTCCTGCTGCCCCCCTCTCTCTCCTCCACAATACTTCCTGCTGCCCCCCTCTCTCTCCTCCACAATACTTCCTGCTGCCCCCCTCTCTCTCCTCCACAATACTTCCTGCTGCCCCCCTCTCTCTCCTCCACAATACTTCCTGCTGCCCCCCCTCTCTCTCCTCCACAATACTTCCTGCTGCCTCCCCCTCTCTCTCCTCCACAATACTTCCTGCTGCCCCCACCCTCCCCTCTCTCTCTCTCCTCCACAATACTTCCTGCTGCCCCCCCCCCTCTCGCTCCTCCACAATACTTCCTGCTGCCCCCACCCTCCCCTCTCTCTCTCTCCTCCACAATACTTCCTGCTGCCCCCCCCCCTCTCTCCTCCACAATACTTCCTGCTGCCCCCACCCTCCCCTCTCTCTCTCTCCTCCACAATACTTCCTGCTGCCCCCCCCCTCTCTCTCCTCCACAATACTTCTTGCTGCCCCCACCCTCTCTCCTCCACAATACTTCCTGCTGCCCCCCCCTCTCTCCTCCACAATACTTCCTGCTGCCCCCCCTCTCTCCTCCACAATACTTCCTGCTGCCCCCCCCTCTCTCTCTCCTCCACAATACTTCCTGCTGCCCCCCCCTCTCTCCTCCACAATACTTCCTGCTGCCCCCCCCTCTCTCCTCCACAATACTTCCTGCGCCCCCCCCTCTCTCTCTCCTCCACAATACTTCCTGCTGCCCCCCCTCTCTCCTCCACAATACTTCCTGCTGCCCCCACCCTCCCTCTTTCTCCTCCACAATACTTCCTGCTGCCCCCACCCCCCCTCTCTCTCTCCTCCACAATACTTCCTGCTGCCCCTCACTCTCTCTCTCTCCTTCACAATACTTCCTGCTGCCCCTCCCTCTCTCTCTCCTTCACAATACTTCCTGCTGCCCCTCCCTCTCTCTCTCCTCCACAATAGTTCCTGCTGCCCCCCCTCTCTCCTCCACAATACTTCCTGCTGCCCCCACCCCCCCTCTTTCTCCTCCACAATACTTCCTGCTGCACTGCCCCCCCTCTCTCTCCCCCCCTCTCTATCTCTCTCCTCCACATTACTTCCTGCTGCCCCCACCCCCCCTCTTTCTCCTCCACAATACTTCCTGCTGCCCCCACCCCCCCTCTTTCTCCTCCACAATACTTCCTGCTGCACTGCCCCCCCTCTCTCGCCCCCCCTCTCTATCTCTCTCCTCCACAATACTTCCTGCTGCCTCCCCCTCTCTCTCTCCTTCACAATACTTCCTGCTGCACTGCCCCCCCCTCTCTCTCTCCTCCACAATACTTCCTGCTGCACTGCCCCCCCCTCTCTCTCTCCTCCACAATACTTCCTGCTGCACTGCCCCCCCCTCTCTCTCTCCTCCACAATACTTCCTGCTGCACTGCCCCCCCCCCTCTCTCTCTCCTCCACAATACTTCCTGCTGCACTGCCCCCCCCCTCTCTCTCCCCCCCTCTCTATCTCTCTCCTCCACAATACTTCCTGCTGCCCCCACCCCCCCTCTTTCTCCTCCACAATACTTCCTGCTGCCCCCCCCTCTCTCTCCCCCCCTCTCTATCTCTCTCCTCCACAATACTTCCTGCTGCCTCCCCCTCTCTCTCTCCTCCACAATACTTCCTGCTGCCTCCCCCTCTCTCTCTCCTCCACAATACTTCCTGCTGCCTCCCCCTCTCTCTCTCCTCCACAATACTTCCTGCTGCCCCCCCTCTCTCTCTCCTCCACATTACATCCTGCTGCCCCCACCCTCCCCTCTCTCTCTCTCCTCCACATCACTTCCTGCTGCCCCCCCCTCTCTCTCCTCCACACTACTTCCTGCTGCCCCCACCCTCCCCCCTCTCTCTCCTCCATTACTTCCTGCTGCCCCCCCCCTCTCTCTTCTCCACATTACTTCCTGCTGCGCCCCCCTCTCTCTCTCCTCCAATACTTCCTGCAGCCCCCACCCTCCCCTCTCTCTCTCCTCCACATTACATCCTGCTGCCCCCACCCTCCCCTCTCTCTCTCTCCTCCACAATACTTCCTGCTGCGCCCCTCTCTCTCCTCCACAATACTTCCTGCTGCCCCCACCCTCCCCTCGCTCTCTCTCCTCCACATTATTTCCTGCTGCCCCCACCCTCCCCTCTCTCTCTCTCCTCCACAATACTTCCTGCTGCCCCCCTCTCTCTCCTCCACAATACTTCCTGCTGCCCCCACCCTCCCCTCTCTCTCTCTCCTCCACAATACTTCCTGCTGCCCCCCCCTCTCTCTCCTCCACAATACTTCCTGCTGCCCCCCCCTCTCTCTCCTCCACAATACTTCCTGCTGCCCCCCTCTCTCTCCTCCACAATACTTCCTGCTGCCCCCCTCTCTCTCCTCCACAATACTTCCTGCTGCCCCCCTCTCTCTCCTCCACAATACTTCCTGCTGCCCCCCTCTCTCTCCTCCACAATACTTCCTGCTGCCCCCCCTCTCTCTCCTCCACAATACTTCCTGCTGCCTCCCCCTCTCTCTCCTCCACAATACTTCCTGCTGCCCCCACCCTCCCCTCTCTCTCTCTCCTCCACAATACTTCCTGCTGCCCCCCCCCTCTCTCTCCTCCACAATACTTCCTGCTGCCCCCACCCTCCCCTCTCTCTCTCTCCTCCACAATACTTCCTGCTGCCCCCCCCTCTCTCCTCCACAATACTTCCTGCTGCCCCCACCCTCCCCTCTCTCTCTCTCCTCCACAATACTTCCTGCTGCCCCCCCCCTCTCTCTCCTCCACAATACTTCCTGCTGCCCCCACCCTCTCTCCTCCACAATACTTCCTGCTGCCCCCCCCTCTCTCCTCCACAATACTTCCTGCTGCCCCCCCTCTCTCCTCCACAATACTTCCTGCTGCCCCCCCCTCTCTCTCTCCTCCACAATACTTCCTGCTGCCCCCCCCTCTCTCCTCCACAATACTTCCTGCTGCCCCCCCCCCTCTCTCCTCCACAATACTTCCTGCTGCCCCCCCCTCTCTCTCTCCTCCACAATACTTCCTGCTGCCCCCCCTCTCTCCTCCACAATACTTCCTGCTGCCCCCACCCTCCCTCTTTCTCCTCCACAATACTTCCTGCTGCCCCCACCCCCCCTCTCTCTCTCCTCCACAATACTTCCTGCTGCCCCTCCCTCTCTCTCTCCTTCACAATACTTCCTGCTGCCCCTCCCTCTCTCTCTCCTTCACAATACTTCCTGCTGCCCCTCCCTCTCTCTCTCCTCCACAATAGTTCCTGCTGCCCCCCCTCTCTCCTCCACAATACTTCCTGCTGCCCCCACCCCCCCTCTTTCTCCTCCACAATACTTCCTGCTGCACTGCCCCCCCCTCTCTCTCCCCCCCTCTCTATCTCTCTCCTCCACATTACTTCCTGCTGCCCCCACCCCCCCTCTTTCTCCTCCACAATACTTCCTGCTGCCCCCACCCCCCTCTTTCTCCTCCACAATACTTCCTGCTGCACTGCCCCCCCTCTCTCGCCCCCCCTCTCTATCTCTCTCCTCCACAATACTTCCTGCTGCCTCCCCCTCTCTCTCTCCTTCACAATACTTCCTGCTGCACTGCCCCCCCCTCTCTCTCTCCTCCACAATACTTCCTGCTGCACTGCCCCCCCCTCTCTCTCTCCTCCACAATACTTCCTGCTGCACTGCCCCCCCCTCTCTCTCTCCTCCACAATACTTCCTGCTGCACTGCCCCCCTCTCTCTCTCTCCTCCACAATACTTCCTGCTGCACTGCCCCCCCCTCTCTCTCCCCCCTCTCTATCTCTCTCCTCCACAATACTTCCTGCTGCCCCCACCCCCCCTCTTTCTCCTCCACAATACTTCCTGCTGCCCCCCCCTCTCTCTCCCCCCCTCTCTATCTCTCTCCTCCACAATACTTCCTGCTGCCTCCCCCTCTCTCTCTCCTCCACAATACTTCCTGCTGCCTCCCCCTCTCTCTCTCCTCCACAATACTTCCTGCTGCCTCCCCCTCTCTCTCTCCTCCACAATACTTCCTGCTGCCCCCCCTCTCTCTCTCCTCCACAATACTTCCTGCTGCCCCCCCTCTCTCTCTCTCCTCCACAATACTTCCTGCTGCCTCCCCCTCTCTCTCTTTCTCTCTCTCTCCTCTCACCTTGGAAAGTGAAGCGAGGCTGGTATTGAGATCGCCTGTGTATTCGGTGGGAGAGAGGGAGAGAGAGAGAGAGAGAGAGAGAGAGCAAGAGAGTGTGTGGGGGGGGGATACCAAAAGATTGAGAGAGTGAAAGGGATGGCCGACACCAAGGTTGTCTCCTTTGGCAGAGACAGTAGCTCCGTCCTCCCACCTCAGATCGCCAACACAACTTAGGTGATTAAATCAACATTCCGTTATTTAGCGACGAACGGGGCAGAGTTTACCCTAGACGCAGGGCAGTGTCGTCAGAAGCGAGGCTTTTAGGGAAACGCTATTTCAGTGTTAGTTGTTTTTTATTAGCTTCACTATATC
Organism: Oncorhynchus mykiss; assembly: GCF_057628025.1. Lineage (NCBI taxonomy): Eukaryota > Metazoa > Chordata > Actinopteri > Salmoniformes > Salmonidae > Oncorhynchus > Oncorhynchus mykiss. The sequence goes on from NC_143039.1 coordinate 78,595,056, forward strand.
AGATGTTTTTTTTCTAATGTCGGATATCAACCTGGCTGTGATTTAAAGGATAACATCGCTGCTTCTCTCTTGTGTTTAATTACATGCAATGTTGCGTATCCAACCAATCTAATATACGAGAGGAATGGAGGAAGGAATTCATTATGTGTCTATGTTTATTACTGTATCGTGTGGTGCAGTGGTTCCTCCTTAAAAAGTTGCGAGCTTACACCGCTGTACTTAGAGGTAATTTGTGGTTTAGTACGGTACCCTGCGTCACCAATTCATTCCTCCAGACCACCACACGGGGGAGTTAGAGCACTGATTATGCTTTTTGGGTCCTACTGTGTCTCTAACTGACAATGAATGGTCAACATAAACTTAAATAGAAACTGATAATTGTGTACGACTTCAGTATTACTTACTAAAACTGTTGTTACACTGAGGTTTTAATAGTTTTATTTTGGATTATTTTACTGTAGTACTGTAGTCCACCCCCGACCGGTCATGTTGCACAGCGCCAATGGTCTAAGACACTGCATAGCAGTGCACAGCGCCTGAGTGTCCCAACGGTCCTTAATATAGCATAGCAGTGCACAGCGCCTGAGTGTCCCAACGGTCCTTAATATAGCATAGCAGTGCACAGCGCCTGAGTGGCCCAACGGTCCTTGATATTGCATAGCAGTGCACAGCGCCTGAGTGGCCCAACCGTCCTAGATACTGCATAGCAGTGCACAGCGCCTGAGTGGCCCAACGGTCCTTGATATTGCATAGCAGTGCACAGCGCCTGAGTGGCCCAACCGTCCTAGATATTGCATAGCAGTGCACAGCGCCTGAGTGGCCCAGCAGTCCTGGATATTGCATAGCAGTTGTCGTGTCTTTGACACAGTGTATGTAAACAAAGAGGGTAGCATATTTCAACCCTGCAGGCACGACACAAAACACAGAAATACAAATATAATTCATGACTTACCATTGACAAACGTCTTTTGTTGGCACTCCAATATGTCCCATAAACATCACAAATGGTACAGAATGGTTCAACATGGTACAGAATGGTTCAACATGGAACAGAATGGTTCAACATGGTACAGAATGGTTCAACATGGTACAGAATGGTTCAACATGGTACAGAATGGTTCAACACGGAACAGAATGGTTCAACATGGCACAGAATGGTTCAACATGATACAGAATGGTTCAACATGGCACACAATGGTTCAACATGGCACAGAATGGTTCAACATGGTACAGAATGGTTCAACATGGCACAGAATGGTTCAACATGGTACAGAATGGTTCAACATGGTACATAATGGTTCAACATGGCACAGAATGGTTCAACACGGTACATAATGGTTCAACATGGCACAGAATGGTTCAACATGGTACAGAATGGCACAGAATGATTCAACATGGTACATAATGGTTCAACATGGTACATAATGGTTCAACATGGCACAGAATGGTTCAACATGGCACAGAATGGTTCAACATGGTACAGAATGGCACAGAATGATTCAACATGGTACATAATGGTTCAACATGGCACAGAATGGTTCAACATGGCACAGAATGGTTCAACATGGTACAGAATGGCACAGAATGATTCAACATGGCACAGAATGGTTCAACATGGAACAGAATGGTTCAACATGGCACAGAATGGTTCAACACGGTACAAAATGGTTCAACATGGCACAGAATGGTTCAACATGGCACAGAATGGTTCAACATGGCACATAATGTTTCAACATGGTACAGAATGGTTCAACATGGAACAGAATGGTTCAACATGGCACAGAATGGTTCAACATGGTACAGAATTGTTCAACATGGTACAGAATGGCACAGAATGGTTCAACATGGTACAGAATGGTTCAACATGGTACATAATGGTTCAACATGGCACAGAATGGTTCAACATGGCACAGAATGGTTCAACATGGTACAGAATGGTTCAACATGGCACAGAATGGTTCAACATGGTACAGAATGGTTCAGCATGGTACAGAATGGTTCAACATGGTACAGAATGGTTCAACATGGTACAGAATGGTTCAACATGGTACAGAATGGTACAGCATTGTGTAGTAAAGTGTGTTGTGTACATAAAACAAAAAGCTGGGGTATTAACATTTTCACAGCATCGGAATCGCTCCAAATATCCACTCTGTCTAGTAACATTACTGAATGGTGTACATGTTGCATATGTAAAAGGCAGACTTAGCTAGGTATTTTGTCATTGACCTCTGTTTATCCTACACCCAGCTATCGTTTTGGTTGTCCCCCAAATTAAAGATCATTTTTAATCATTTTGATAATGAAAGTTTTTAAGGGGAGGCAGCTGGATGATAGATATATGAGTGTATGGCAGTTGACAAGGTACATTACACTGGAGACATTAGAACTGGCTTTCTGACAAACAGCCCATCAGACAATGACCAGGAAGTTGTAGGTGGGATGCAGTGAGGGGGAGATGTAGAGAGAGGGAGAGAGTGAAAGGAGGGAGGGAGAGATTGAGGGAGAGATGGAAGGAGAGAGAGAGTGAAAGGAGGGAGGGAGAGATTGAGGGAGAGATGGAAGGAGGGAGAGAGATGGAGGGAGAGGGATGGAAGGGGGGAGAGATGGAAAGAGGGAGAGAGTGGAGGGAGAGGGATGGAAGGGGGGAGAGATGGAAAGAGGGAGAGAGATGGAGGGAGAGGGATGGAAAGGGGGAGAGATGGAGGGAGAGGGATGGAAGGGGGGAGAGATGGAGGGAGAGGGATGGAAGGGGAGAGAGATGGAGGGAGAGGGATGGAAGGGGGGAGAGATGGAAAGATAAGGATGGAGAGAAAGAGAGGGATGGGTTGTCAGGAGGGAGAAAGGGGGAAGACAGGAGGGAAAGTAGCAGTTGACGACAGAGAGAGACTGTCCATACACAGGCTCACTTCTTGAGAGCGAAAAGCTGGAGACTGTGAGGCCGGCCAAGACCCACCCCCCCTCTATTAAAATATTAAATACACATTAATAGGTTTGGCTATTTCAGCTATATCCATTGCTGACAGGTGTATAAAATTGAGCAAACAGCCATGCAATCTCCATAGACAAACATTGGCAGTAGAATGGCCCAGTGACTTTCAACGTGGCACCGTCATAGGATGCCACCTTTCCAACAAGTCCTGCTAGAGCTGGCCCGGTCAACTTTAAGTGCTGTTATTGTGAAGTGTAAACATCTAGAAGCATCAACGGCTCATTCACGAAGTGGAACAGGACCGCCAAGAGCTGAAGCGTGTGGCGCGCAAAAATTACAAACTGCCTCTGGAAGCCACATCAGCACAAGAACTGTTCAACTGTTCATCGGGAGCTTCACGAAATGGGTTTCCATGACGAATAGCTGCACACAAGCCTAAGATCACCATGCGCAATGCCAAGCGTCGGCTGGAGTGGTGTAAAGTTCTGTCACGTTCGTCTAATGAATTAACGAACCAAGGCGTACGTAGAGTTCCACATATTTATTAGACAGTGAACCTGAGAAAAAAACTAACTAATAAAAAAATAAAAATAAAATAAACGTGACGACAATGCAGTGCTAACAGGCAACTAAACAGAAACAATATCCCATCACCCACAGGTGGAAAACATGCTACTGAAGTATGATCCCCAATTAGAGACAACGATTACCAGCTGCCTCTAATTGGGAATCATACAAATCAACCACATAGAAAATAAAACCTAGAACCCCACATAGAAAATATAAACTAGAACAACCCCTAGTCAAGCCCTGACCTACTCTACCATAGAAAATAAATGTTCTCTATGGTCAGGACGTGACGAGATCTCTGCCATTCGACTCTGGAGCAGCAGAACCACATTCTTTGGAGTGACGAATCTATCTAATTCTAATCTAATATGGCTTCACCATCTGGTAGTCTGACAGACAAATCTGGGTTTTGGCGTATGCCAGGAGAATGCTACCAACTGTAAAGTTTGGTGGAGGAGGAATAATGTTCTGGGGCTGTTCTTCATAGTTCAGACTAGCTCCCTTAGTTCTTAACTTCTATGTTTTTGTCAACAGTTTTGGGGAAGGCCTTTTCCTGTTTCAGCAGACAATGCCACCGTGCACAAAGTGAGGTCCATACAGAAATGACTTGTCAAGATCGGTGTGGAAGAACTTGACTGTCCTGCACAGAGCCCTGACCTTAACCCCATCGAAAACCTTTGAGATTAATTGGAACGCCGACTGCGAGCAAGGACTAAACGCCCATCAGTGCCCGACCTCACTAACGCTCTTCTGGCTGAATGGAAGCAAGTCCACACAGCAATGTTCCAACATCTAGTGGAAAGCCTTCCCAGAAGAGTGGAGGCTGTTGATGCCCATGATTTTGGATGTTCAATGAGTCCACATACTTTTTAGTGCATGTCATTACAGAGCAGGGCACATGACCTTCTTTTAAAATTTACAAAAAACATCAGAAATCCTATTACTAGGGGCCTGGAGAGATCTTTGTCTTCGTGCTAAAGAGGCCCATTGTCTTCACACAGGGTCTGCGACCCAAAATGGCACCCTATTCCCTATATAGTACACTACTTTTGAACATGGCCTATATGGAGAAGGGTGCCGTTTGGGACGTAGCCATTTCTGCTCTCTGTTAATTGGCAGGGGCATTGAGAGGGAATCTCTGTTAATTGTCAGGGGCATTGAGAGGGACTCTGTTAGTTGGCGGGGCATTGAGAGGGGACTCTGTTAATTGGCAGGGGCATTGAGAGGGACTCTGTTAATTGGCAGGGGCATTGAGAGGGACTCTGTTAATTGACAGGGGCATTGAGAGGGAATGTCTGTTGATTGGCAGGGGCATTGAGAGGGAATGTCTGTTGATTGGCAGGGGCATTGAGAGGGACTCTGTTAATTGGTTGTGGCATTGAAAGGTACCCTATGTTGATTGGCACTGGCATTGAGAGGGACTCTGTTAATTGGTTGTGGCATTGAAAGGTACCCTATGTTGATTGGCAGGGGCATTGAGAGGGACTCTGTTAATTGGTTGTGGCATTGAAAGGTACCCTATGTTGATTGGCAGGGGCATTGAGAGGGACTCTGTTAATTGGTTGTGGCATTGAAAGGTACCCTATGTTGATTGGCAGGGGCATTGAGAGGGACTCTGTTAATTGGCAGGGACGTTGAGAGGGACATTGTATTCTGCTTCAGTGGTCCTAATTAAGACTTTTCCTAAACCAGACTAACATGAGTATCGATGACATGGTCCCATTATGCTTCTGAAAATGAATACTGATGATTAATCCATAATATACATCTCACTCTTGGGCTTCCTTAAGTTGATAATATGTATTGAATGAGTCCCATATTAACTGCTTTGTTGTACTCTAAAGGCTATACTGGTGACGTAGATTCTAGACATTTCTAGTCTCTTCTACTGGATCTTGTTTTATAGACCTCTCTTAGTCTTTCACATAGTATCTACTCATCGCTAGCTAGTGGAGTAGTGCCATATCTCCCTTCCTTCCCAATTCTCTCTCTCTCCTGATTCTGCCCCCCCTCTCTCCCTCTCCCTCTCTCTCTATCTCTCTCTCTCTTTCCCCCTCTCTCACTCCCTCTCTCTCTCCTCCTGTCTCTCTCTCTCTCTCTTTCCCCCTCTCTCACGCCGTCTCTCTCTCTCTCTCTCTGCTCTCCCTCTCTCTCTCTCTCTGTCTCTCTCTCCCTAATCCCTCTTTCTCTCCCTATCCACCTTTATTCGTTCATGAAGTTTAATTATCACCGTAATCAGCCGTTTCACCCATAAGCCGAGTGATTGATCGCAGGGGGATCACACGGACCAGACCTAATCTGCATCGGCCCTAGGACAGAGCCTTGTGGAACACCACCCAGATGATTATCTTAATTAAAACCCGTTTCATTGGACGGACAAACACACACACACCTGCACGCACACACACATGCAAACAAAACAGACACAGACTCACATTCAAACACAACCAGCGTTGAATTGAAAAGTATCCACGCAAACAAACAACCTCAACCTACTCTCCTCATTAGCCACGGTGATATCTGATATAAAAAGAGAGAAATAAAGAATGGGAGGAAGAGAGAGAGACCGAGACAGAGAGAGCGAGAGAGAGAGAATATATGCAATATCCCAGTTGGACAGATACCCTGGGATTTGTCAATATTTTCCAATATTTCCTAATCTGTTGTGAGGACGACAGAGCTGCATAATATTATGGAAAAGTGTTTTTTTTTTTTGCTATGCAAATCAGTGTTCTGTTGTCAGGCAAGACGGATGGGTCTGAGAGACAAGCTGAAGGGAGACTGAGTGGAATGGAGTGTGTCCCAAAGCCCAGCCATGGTCAACAGTAGTGCACTATTATATTATACTTTGTTACATATATATATGTTATATGTATTATATGGTATAGGGCACCATTTGAGACGCAAACATTCCAAGATGGTAGATGGTAAGATGACGCCGACAGGCCCTTCTGCTCCTTCGCAGCATTTTTTATTTTTTTTATGTGTATTATTTCTTATTATTTCTTTCTTCTTTCTTCTTAATAGCATTTTTATTGTGTTATTAGATACAGTTGAAAGTCAGACGTTGTACATACACCTTAGTCAAATACATTTAAACCATTTTTGGGATATGTTTTGGGGACATAAAGAATCAATTTATCGAACAAAAGGACCATTTGTGATGTTTCTGGGACGTTGTGGAGTGCCAACAGAAGAAGATCTTCAAAGGTTAAAGCATTAAGTATTTCGTTATTTCGTGTAGCACCTCCCTGGTTGAAATATGTTTGTCATGCATTATTAGTATGATGCGGCACTGTCCAGATAATCCATATATGATTGATGATTCAGCTGGAGGCGTGCATGGCCACGCAGTCGTGCGTGAACAGGGAGTACAGGAGAGGGCTCAGAACGCACCCCTGTGGGGCACCAGTGTTGAGGATCAGGATTGCGTCGTCTGTGGACCTATTGGGGCGGTAAGCAATTTGGAGTGGGTCTAGGGTGTCAGGTAGGGTGGAGGTCCTTGACTAGTCTCTTAAAGCACTTCATGATGACGGAAGTGAGTGCTATGGCGCGGTCATCGTTTAGCTCAGTTACCTTAGCTTTCTTGGGAACAGGAACAATGGTGGCCCTCTTGAAGCATGTGGAACAGCAGACTGGGATATGTGTTGATTGAATATTTCCGTAAACACACCAGCCAGCTGGTCTGCGCATGCTCTGAGGACGCGGCTGGGGATGCCATCAGGGCCTGCAGCCTTGCGAGGGTTAACACGTTTAAATGTTTTACTCACGTCGGCTACAGTGAAGGAGAATCTGCAGGTTTTGGTAGTGGGCCGTGTCAGTGGCACTGTATTGTCCTCAAAGCGGGCAAAAAAAGTTATTTAGTCTGTCTGGGAGCAAGACATCCTGGTCCGCGACGGGGCTGGTTTTCTTTTTTGTAATCCATGATTGACTGTAGACCCTGCCACATACCTCTTGTGTCTGAGCCGTTGAATTGCGACTCTACTTTGTCTCTATACTGATGCTTAGCTTGTTTGATTGCCTTGCGGAGGGAATAGCTACACTGTTTGTATTCGGTCATGTTTCCGGTCACCTTGCCCTGGTTAAAAGCAGTGGTTTGAATTTTCAGTTTTGCGCGAATGCTGTCGTCAATCCACGGTTTCTGTTTTGGGAATGTTTTAATCGTTGCTGTGGGTATAACATTGTGAATGCACTTTCCAATGAACCTGCTCACTGAATCAGCGTATTCGTCAATGTTGTTGTTGGACGCAATGAGGAACATATCCCAATCCACGTGATGGAAGCAGTCTTGAAGCGTGGAATCAGATTGGTCGGACCAGCGTTGAACAGACCTGAGCGTGGGAGCTTCTTGTTTTAGTCTCTGTCTATAGGCTGGAAGCAACAAAATGGAGTCATGGTCAGCTTTTCCGAAAGGAGGGCGGCGTAGCAGAAGTTAGAATATATCTGCTTTCGCCGTAAGGCCTTTTTGAAATCTGACATGGTGGATTAACAAAAAGTTCAACTTTATTGTTATGTATCACACTTGTGATTTCATGTAAGTTAAATATTTATAGTATTTATAGAAGTTGGCGCTCTGCCATTTCACCAGAAGGGATTTGATCCCTAAGAAGTTTAAACGCAGTTTTTCACACTTCCTGACATTTTAATCCCAGTAAAAATTCCCTGGCATAGGTCAGTTAGGATCACCACTTCATTTTAAGAATGTGAAATGTCAGAATAAAAGTAGAGAGAATTAATTATTTCAGCTTTTATTTCTTTCATCACATTCCCAGTGGGTCAAAAGTTTACATACACTCAATTGGTATTTGGAAGCATTGCTTTTAAATTGTTTAACTTGGGTCAAACGTTTTGGGTAGCCCTACACAAGTTTCCCACAATAAGTTGGGTGAATTTTGGCCTATTCCTCCTGACAGAGCTGGTGTAACTGAGTCAGGTTTGTAGCCCTCCTTGCTCACACACGCATTTTCAGTTCTGCCCGCACATTTTCTATAGGATTGAGGTCAGGGCTTTGTGATGGCAACTCCAATACCTTGACTTTGTTGTCCTTAAGCCATTTTGCCACAACTTTGGAAGTATGCTTGGGGTCATTGTCCATTTGGAAGACCCATTTGCGACCAACCACATCATAACTGATGTCTTGAGATGTTGCTTCAATATATCCACATAATTTTCCTGCCTCATGATGCCATCTTTTTTGTGAAGTTCCCCAGTCCCTCCTGCAGCAAAGCACCCCCACAACATGATGCTGCCACCCCTGTGCTTCACGGTTGAAATTGTGTTTTTCGGCTTACAAGCCTCCTCCTTTTTCCTCCAAACATAACAATGGTCATTATGGCCAAACAGTTCTATTTTTGTTTCATCAGACCAGAGGACATTTCTCCAAAAAGTATGATCTTTGTCCCCATGTGCAACTGCAAACCGTAGTCTGTTTTTTTTTATGGTGGTTTTGGAGCAGTGCAAGTTCTTCCTTGCTGAACGGCCTTTCAGGTTATGTAAAAATAGGACTCGTTTACTGTGGATATAGATACTCTGCACCTGTTTCCTACAGCATCTTCACAAGGTCCTTTTGATGCTGTTCTGGGATTGATTTGCACTTTTCGCACTAAAGTATGTTCAACTCTAGGAGACAGAACGCGTCTCCTTCCTGAGCGGTATGACGGCTGCAATGTCCAATGGTGTTTATACTTGCGTACTATTGTTTGTACAGATGAATGCGGTACCTTCAGGCATTTGGAAATTGTTCCCAAGCATGAACCAGACCTGTGGAGGTCTACAATTGTTTTTTCTGAGGTCTTGGCTGATTTCCTTTGATTGTCCCATGATGTCAAGCAAAGAGGCACTGAGTTTGATGGTAGGTCTTGAAATACATTCACAGGTACATCTCCAAGATTGCATAGCAGTTCAGAAGTATTTTGTCCTCGTCTTGTCGTGTCCTGTATATATATATATATATATATTTACAACTTTTTTCACATACATTTTATTTTTATTTTCCATCAACTCATCTTCAAAACACTCTCCTGCAACCAGCCTCACCAATTTATATTTATAAAAAAGTATTATTTACCTCAGATCTGTAATCCTCCAAGAAGCTAGCCAGAAACTCCAAGAAGCTAGCCAGAAACTAGCCAGAAGCTAGCAAGGAGCTAGCCCAGAAGCTAACCTAGAAGCTAATCAGAAGCTAGTTAGCTTCTTTACTGGCAAATCGTTAGTATTCAGCTAACCACGGTTTGTGGTCATCAGCTATCCTTTAGCTCGAAAATCTATCGAAAATCCATCGCCAGTTTTGTACGGCGCAGCGCGGCTCGGAACGGAACATACCGGACCAATTTTTCTCTCCATATCCCTGGATTTCAACTGCTCTCTGGACATTCATACCCGGATCTCACAGCTAGCTAGCTGCTATCCGTGTGACAGTCGGCTTTCGTCGATTCCGGAGCAAACATCGATTGTTCCGGTGCTAGCCAGCTCCGTCAATTACTCCTGAGTTCCATCATTCACTCCTGGGCTGCAGTCACCTATCCGGACCCGTTTTACTGCCTACGCTGAGCCGCACCGGGCCTTCACAACTGGACTGCCGACGTTATCTACCTGAAGGAGATCCGGCTGGCTCCTCCGTCGCGACGTTACCTGAAAGCCCATCTGCGGCCCGCTAACCGTTAGCTGTCTTACTGGCTGCTATCTGAATAGACAATCGGACAATTTATTTATTTTTATTATTATTATGTTTTCTTCTCGGGCCTCTATAACTATATCTATTGTTCTTATTTTTGTTGTTGTTGTGTGATTTGGATTAATCCCCTCTACCACACGGAACCCCACTAATCTACTGACCGAATGCAAGAGGTGGCTAACAACAGACCTCCATCCTATGCTAGCTTGCTACCGATGGCCTGGCTAGCTGTCTAAATCGCCGTGACCCTCAACCAACCTCTCCACTCACTGGATCCTTTTGATCACTCGACTAAGCATGCCTCTCCTTAATGTCAATATGTCTTGTCCATTGCTGTTCTGGTTAGTGTTTATTGGCTTATTTCACTGTAGAGCCTCTAGTCCTGCTCACTATACCTCATCCAACCTATAAGTTCCACCACCCACACATGCAATGACATCTCCTGGTTTCAATGATGTTTCTAGAGACAATATCTCTCTCTTCATCACTCAATACCTAGGTTTACCTCCACTGTATTCACATCCTACCTTACCTTTGTCTGTACATTATACCTTGATGCTATTTTATCGCCCCCAGAAACCTCCTTTTACTCTCTGTTCCAGACGTTCTAGACGACCAATTCTTATTGCTTTTAGCCGCACCCTTATTCTACTCCTCCTATGTTCCTCTGGCGACGTAGAGGTGAATCCAGGCCCTGCAGTGCCTAGCTCCACTCCTATTCCCCAGGCGCTCTCTTTTGACGACTTCTGTAACCGTAATAGCCTTGGTTTCATGCATGTTAACATTAGAAGCCTCCTCCCTAAGTTTGTTCTATTCACTGCTTTAGCACACTCTGCCAACCCGGATGTTCTAGCTGTGTCTGAATCCTGGCTTAGGAAGACCACCAAAAATTCAGACATTTTAATTCCAAACTACAACATTTTCAGACAAGATAGAACTGCCAAAGGGGGCGGTGTTGCAATCTACTGCAAAGATAGCCTGCAGAGTTCTGTCCTACTATCCAGGTCTGTACCCAAACAATTTGAACTTCTACTTTTAAAAATCCACCTCTCTAAAAACAAGTCTCTCACCGTTGCCGCCTGCTATAGACCACCCTCTGCCCCCAGCTGTGCTCTGGACACCCATCTATCTTCAGAGCTTGTGCTGCTAGGCGACCTAAACTGGAACATGCTTAACACCCCAGCCATCCTACAATCTAAACTTGATGCCCTCAATCTCACACAAATTATCAATGAACCTACCAGGTACCTCCCCAAAGCCTTAAACACGGGCACCCTCATAGATATCATCCTAACCAACTTCCCCTCTAAATACACCTCTGCTGTCTTCAACCAAGATCTCAGCGATCACTGCCTCATTGCCTGCATCCGTAATGGGTCAGCGGTCAAACGACCTCCTCTCATCACTGTAAAACGCTCCCTGAAACACTTCAGCGAGCAGGCCTTTCTAATCGACCTGGCCGGGGTATCCTGGAAGGATATTGACCTCATCCCGTCAGTAGAGGATGCCTGGATATTTTTTTTAAATGCCTTCCTAACCATCTTAAATACAGTTGGGAAAGAGGTAGTTGTTTGGGCTAAATTATAGGTGGGCTATGTACAGGTGCAGTAATCTGTGAGCTGCTCTGACAGTTGGTGCTTAAAGCTAGTGAGGGAGATAAGTGTTTCCAGTTTCAGAGATTTTTGTAGTTCGTTCCAGTCATTGGCAGCAGAGAACTGGAAAGAGAGGCGGCCAAAGAAAGAATTGGTTTTGGGGGTGACTAGAGAGATATACCTGCTGGAGCGTGTGCTACAGGTGGGAGATGCTATGGTGACCAGCGAACTGAGATGAGGGGGGACTTTACCTAGCAGGGTCTTGTAGATGACATGGAGCCAGTGGGTTTGGCGACGAGTATGAAGCGAGGGCCGGCCAACGAGAGCGTACAGGTCGCAATGGTGGGTAGTATATGGGGCTTTGGTGACAAAACGGATTGCACTGTGATAGACTGCATCCAATTTGTTGAGTAGGGTATTGGAGGCTATTTTGTAAATGACATCGCCAAAGTCGAGGATTGGTAGGATGGTCAGTTTTACAAGGGTATGTTTGGCAGCATGAGTGAAGGATGCTTTGTTGCGAAATAGGAAGCCAATTCTAGATTTAACTTTGGATTGGAGATGTTTGATATGGGTCTGGAAGGAGAGTTTACAGTCTAACCAGACACCTAAGTATTTGTAGTTGTCCACGTATTCTAAGTCAGAGCCGTCCAGAGTAGTGATGTTGGACAGGCGGGTAGGTGCAGGTAGCGATCGGTTGAAGAGCATGCATTTAGTTTTACTTGTATTTAAGAGCAATTGGAGGCCACGGAAGGAGAGTTGTATGGCATTGAAGCTTGCCTGGAGGGTTGTTAACACAGTGTCCAAAGAAGGGCCGGAAGTATACAGAATGGTGTCGTCTGCGTAGAGGTGGATCAGAGACTCACCAGTAGCAAGAGCGACCTCATTGATGTATACAGAGAAGAGAGTCGGTCCAAGAATTGAACCCTGTGGCACCCCCATAGAGACTGCCAGAGGTCCGGACAACAGACCCTCCGATTTGACACACTGAACTCTATCAGAGAAGTAGTTGGTGAACCAGGTGAGGCAATCATTTGAGAAACCAAGGCTGTTGAGTCTGCCGATGAGGATGTGGTGATTGACAGAGTCGAAAGCCTTGGCCAGATCAATGAATACGGCTGCACAGTAATGTTTCTTATCGATGGCGGTTAAGATATCGTTTAGGACCTTGAGCGTGGCTGAGGTGCACCCATGACCAGCTCTGAAACCAGATTGCATAGCAGAGAAGGTATGGTGAGATTCGAAATGGTCGGTAATCTGTTTGTTGACTTGGCTTTCGAAGACCTTAGAAAGGCATGGTAGGATAGATATTGGTCTGTAGCAGTTTGGGTCAAGAGTGTCCCCCCCTTTGAAGAGGGGGATGACCGCAGCTGCTTTCCAATCTTTGGGAATCTCAGACGACACGAAAGAGAGGTTGAACAGGCTAGTAATCGGGGTGGCAACAATTTCGGCAGATCATTTTAGAAAGAAAGGGTCCAGATTGTCTAGCCCGGCTGATTTGTAGGGGTCCAGATTTTGCAGCTCTTTCAGAACATCAGCTGAATGGATTTGGGAGAAGGAGAAATGGGGAAGGCTTGGGCGAGTTGCTGTTGGGGGTGCAGTGCTGTTGACAGGGGTAGGAGTAGCCAGGTGGAAAGCATGGCCAGCAGTAGAAAAATGCTTATTGAAATTTTCAATTATGGTGGATTTATCAGTGGTGACAGTGTTTCCTATCTTCAGTGCAGTGGTTAGCTGGGAGGAGGTGTTCTTATTCTCCATGGACTTTACAGTGTCCCAGAATTTTTTTGAGTTAGTGTTGCAAGAAGCAAATTTCTGCTTGAAAAATCTAGCCTTGGCTTTTCTAACTGCCTGTGTATAATGGTTTCTAGCTTCCCTGAACAGCTGCATATCACGGGGGCTGTTCGATGCTAATGCAGAACGCCATAGGATGTTTTTGTGTTGGTTAATTTATTTATTTATTTTGCTCCTTTGCACCCCATTATTTTTATTTTTTATTTCTACTTTGCACATTCTTCCATTGCAAAACTACCATTCCAGTGTTTTACTTGCTATATTGTATTTACCTTGCCACCATGGCCTTTTTTGCCTTTACCTCCCTTCTCACCTCATTTGCTTACATTGTATATAGACTTGTTTATACTGTATGTTTGTTTCACTCCATGTGTAACTCTGTGTCGTTGTATCTGTCGAACTGCTTTGCTTTATCTTGGCCAGGTCGCAATTGTAAATGAGAACTTTTTCTCAACTTGCCTACCTGGTTAAATAAAGGTAAAATAAAATAAATAAATAAATAAAATAAATAAATAAAAATTGACTCAAATTATGTCAATTGGCCTATCAGAAGCTTCTAAAGCCATGACATCATTTTCTGGAATTTTCCAAGCTGTTTAAAAGCACAGTCAACTTGGTGTAAGTAAACTTCTGACCCACCGGAACTGTGATACAGTGAATTATAAGTGAAATAATCTGTCTGTAAACAATTGTTGGAAAAATGATTTGTGTCGTGCACAAAGTAGATGTCCTAACCGACTTGCCAAAACTATATTTTGTTAACAAGCAATGTGTGGAGTGGTTGAATTTTTTTTTTTAATGACTCCAACCTAAGTGTATATGAACTTCCGACTTCAACTGTACAGCCGGAAATAACTTTTGGATATCAAAGCCACGGTAACTCACCAGCATTACGACCAGGAATACGGCTTTCCCGATTTGGATCCTTTGTTCGTACCCCCCCAGGGATATTGAACTTATTCCAGAGTCTGCTCCAAAAATACAGCCGGCAGAGGTATTCGTAGTGGACTTCTAGTCCGACTCAGGAGGCACGCACACCACCCACCGCTTCCGAGTATATTACTCGCTAATGTTCAGTCTCTGGACAATAAAGTAGACGAGTGAGGATCTCCTTACAGAGAGACATAAGGGGATTGTAAACATACTCTTTTTCACAGAAACATGGCTCTCTCGGGATATACTGTCCCAGTCCATACAGCCAGCTGGGTTCTCAGACAAGAGAAGTATGTGGCAGGGACTTCAGACAATCACTGACTACAGAGGGAGAACCAGCCACGTCGCGGACAACGACGTCTTGCTTATGGACAATCTAAACACCTTCTTCGCCCGCTTTGAGGATAGCACAGTGCCATCGACGCTACCAAGGACTGTGGGCTCTCCTTCTCAGTGGCCGAATCGAGTAAGACATTTAAGCGTGTTAACCCTCTCAAGGCTGCCGGCCCAGACGACATCCCTAGTCGCATCCTCAGAGCATGCGCAGAGCAGCTGGCTGGAGTGTTTACGGACATTTTGAATCTCTCTTTATCCCAGTCTGCTGTCCCCACTTGCTTCAAGATGTCCACCATTGTTCATGCACCCAATAAAGCAAAGATAGCTGAATTAATTGACAATCGCCCCGTAGCACTCCATCTGTCATCATGAAGTGCTTTGAAAGGCTAGTTAAATAGCCATCCCTAGCTGGCTACCACCGGGTTACGCAACCCTGCACCTTAGAGGCTGCTGCCCTACATAAGTAGTCTTGGAATCACTGGCCACTTTAGTAATGGAACACTAGTCATTTTAATAATGTTTAAATAATGTTTACATACTGCTTTACTCATCTCATATGTATATACTGTATTCTATTCTACTCTATTTTAGTCAATGCCACTCTGACATTGCACAATCTAATTGATTAATTACATTATTTTACTTTTAGATTTGTGTGTATTGTTGTGAATATTTTTTAGATACTACTGCAACGTTGGTGCTAGGAACACAAGCCTTTAGCTACACCTGCAACAACATCTGCTAAAATATGTGTATGTGAACAATAACATTTGATTTGATGGTGTGCGGGGGGGGATTCCTGTAAGCCATGAACCTTTCTCTTGTCAAATATATTCTCCATGTCTTGTCTGTATGTTATTTTCTCTGTCTTTCTCCTTCTGTCTTTTAAGCTCTCTTATCTTTCTATCCTCTCCTCCTCTGTCTCTCCCTTTTGTCTTCTTCTCCATCTCTCTCTCTCTCTCTCTCTCTCTCTACTTCCGCCTCATGTCCTTTCTTCCTCTTTCTCTCTCTTTATCACTCTCTCAGAAGATAGTGTTTAATAGTCCTTCCCCCTTTCTCCATGCCAGGCGTCCATGGGTTCATTCCTAATTTTACTGCCCATAGAATCTCCCCTCGATGCTGAATGCAAAGGGCCCTTTAATTTGTGGCAACACTTTTATTTAATTGCCATGCAGGAGATATATTCATCAATCTGTCCCAAATGGCACCCTATTCTCTTTATAGTGCACTACGTTTGACCAGGGCCATTATGACCCTAAATTAATAGTGTGGCATTTTGGACGAACAACCTTAGCCGGGGAAAAAAGGCCTTTTTTTTGTTAAAATTTCTTCATTACACCAACCCTGTCCATTATTTACGACACCAGGCTAATTCACAAAGTAATTCAATGAACCCCAAAGGAACCTGGCCAGATAGTATTTTCTCCATTAGCTCCCTGCGCTCCCCTCTTGATTGTCTCGGTAATTAAGAAGTATCAACGCCCATGGGCTGTATATAACTGGGACACCCACACCAGAGCCACTCCAAGAATCTCTGTCACACTACAGCCCCTCCAAGGATCTCTGTCACACTACAGCCCCTCCAAGGATCTATGTCACACAACAACCACTCCAAGAATATCTGTCACACTAAAGCCCCTCCAAGGATCTCTGTCACACTACAGCCCCTCCAAGGATCTATGTCACACTACAGCCCCTCCAAGGATCTCTGTCACACTACAGCCCCTCCAAGGATCTCTGTCACACCACAGAACCTCTAAGGATCTATGTCACACCACAGCACCTCCAAGGATCTCTGTCACACCACAGAATCTCTAAGGATCTATGTCACACCACAGCACCTCCAAGGATCTCTGCCACAGCACCTCCAATAATCTGTCACAACACAGCACCTCCTAGGATATTTGCCACAACACAGCACCTCCGAGGATATCTGCCATACCAAAGCAACACCAAATATCTCTGCAACAGCACCTCCCATGAATCTTGCCACACCATAGCACCTCCAAGAATCTCTACCCCAGCACATGACCTCCTCAGGATCTCTGCCAGAGTACCTTAAAGAATCTCTGCCACACCACAGGAATTCCAATGATCTCTGCCACACCACAGCACCTCCAAGGATTGCTGTCACACCACAGCACCTCCGAGGATCTCTGCCACACCACAGCACCTCCGAGGATCTCTGCCACACCACAGCACCTCCAAGGATCTCTGTCACACCACAGCACCACCGAGGAGCTCTGTCACACCACAGCACCACCGAGGATCTCCGTCATAACACAGCACCTCTGAGGATCTCTGTCACAACACAGCACCTCCAAGGATCTCTGGCAAATCACAGCACCTCCAAGGATCTCTGGGAAACCACAGCACCTCTAAAGAGAACTGCCACACCACAGCACCTCCGAGTATCTCTACCTAGCTGACATGGTTACATATTAATATTAAGCAGAGAGATGAGGGGGTGAATTACGGGAGATAAAGATCAGCTAATCACATTTAATCCTCCATATAATAACATCACCGTCGTTGTGAATGTAATACTGTAATATCGTCTCACACACAGGCCGATACACGCATGAACGCACGCACACACATCAAATCAAATGCTATTGGTCACATACACATGGTTAGCAGATGTTAATGCGAGCGTAGTGAAATGCTTGTGCTTCTCGTTCCGACAGCGCAGTAATATCTAACAAGTAATCTAACAATTCCCCAACAACTATACACACAAATCTAAAGGGATGGAATAAGATTATGTACATATAAATATATGGATGAGCGATGGCAAAGCAGCATAGGCAAGATGCAGTAGATGGTATAAAATACAGTATATACATGTGATATGAGTAATGTAAGATGTATAAACATTATTTAAGTGGCATTTATAAAGTGGCTAATGATTTGAGTCTGTATGTAGGCAGCAGCCTCTCTGAGTTAGTGGTGGCTGTTTAACAGTCTGATGGTATACGGGTAGTCTGTATGTAGGCAGCAGCCTGTGACTTAGTGGTGGCTGTTTAACAGTCTGACGACCTTGAGATAGAAGCTGTTTTTCAGTCTCTCGGTCCCTGCTTTGATGCACCTGTACTGACCTTGCCTTCTGGATGATAGCGGGGTGAACAGGCAGTGGCTCGGGTGGTTGTTGTCCGTGATGATCTTTTTGGCCTTCCTGTGACATCAAGTGCTGTAGGTGTACAGAAGGGCACGTCATTTGCCCCCGGTGATGCGTTGTGCAGACCTCACCACCCTGTGGAGAGCCTTGCGGTTGAGGACGGAGAAGTTGCCGTACCAGGCGAAGATTATCTGTTATCTGTTATCTAAAGACCTCTTACCCTCTTACCCTTTAGAGGTCTGTCCTCACCTCTTGCAGTACTCCCTGTACCCCCCCCCCTCATTATAATCAGTATTTACCCCTGTACTCCCCCATTATATCAGTAGTTACCCCTGTACTCCCCCATTATAATCAGTATTTACCCCTGTACTCCCCCATTATATCAGTAGTTACCCATGTTCTCCCCCATTATAATCAGTATTTACCCCTGTACTCCCCCATTATATCAGTAGTTACCCCTGTTCTCCCCCATTATATCAGTATTTACCCCTGTACTCCCCCATTATATCAGTAGTTACCCCTGTTCTCCCCCATTATAATCAGTATTTACCCCTGTACTCCCCCATTATATCAGTAGTTACCCCTGTTCTCCCCCATTATAATCAGTATTTACCCCTGTACTCCCCCATTATATCAGTAGTTACCCCTGTTCTCCCCCATTATATCAGTATTTACCCCTGTACTCCCCCATTATATCAGTATTTAACCCTGTTCTCCCCCATTATATCAGTATTTACCCCTGTTCTCCCCCTTATATCAGTATTTACCCCTGTTCTCCCCCATTATAATTAGTATTTACCCCTGTTCTCCCCCATTATAATCAGTAGTTACCCCTGTTCTCCCCCATTATATCAGTAGTTACCCTGGTACTGTTGCTGTGTCACTATATGCCATTTCATTGTATTATCACTTATATGGTTGAACATGGTGACAGGTAGCTGTCTCTCTATCGCACGCACGCACACGCGCACACACACGCACGCATGCACGCACACACACGCACACACACAGGTACACGCACACACACATGTACACGCACACACACACGTACACACACACACACATGTACACACATACATACACCTCCTCCAAATGTATTCTTAAGACAGGGGGCCCCCGGGGATGTGTCCTAGGCCCTCTGTTGTACTCCCTGTTCACCCACGGCTCTGTGGCTCTGCATGTCACCAACCCAAAGTTTGCCGATGACACCAGGATTGCAGGCCTGATAATCAACAACCACGAGTCAGCCTATAGGGAGGAGGTTAGTGAACTGGCATTGTGCTGTCAAGACAACAACCTCTCCCTCAACATCAGCAAAACTAAGGAGTTGAATGTTGACTTCAGGATGCAGAGGAGGGAACATGCCCTGATCGACCTTAACAGGACTGCAGGTAGATAGTCAAGTTCCTCAGTGTCCACGTCACCAAGGACTCGTCATCGACCAATAACAACCTCTTGTCAAGAGGGCGAAACCACGTATATACTTTCTGAGCTTGATGCGATGTTATTCATTTCTTAATTAACTCAGTAACCACACTGTGTGGAAGCACCTGTTTTCAATGTACTTTTTATACCTCGTTTACTCAAGTGTTTCCATTTTTTTGGCAGTTACATTTACATTAATGTATTATGGACTTCCTGTTTTTACTCGTAACGTTATAGTCCTTTACTTTTGTTGAAAAATATCCTCAAACCTTATTGTGCTCATCTGAATGTCCTTGCTCTGCTCGTTCAGGTTGTCTTTTATTGGTATGACTCATGTTCTGGAGGCAGCTCTGCAAGATAGTCACTAGCTGGCACAGCCACAACGTCATAAAATCTGATTTTAAACCTAACCCTAACCTTAATTAAGCTTTCCTTTACACTGAGTGTACAAATCATTAAAAACACCTTCCTGATATATGTTTTTAACCTTTAACCTTTCAGTTAAGAACAAAATTCTTATTTTCAACGACGGCCTAGGAACAGTGTGTTAACTGATTTGTTCAGATGCAGAACGACAGATTTGTACCTTGTCAGCTCGGGGATTCGTTCTAGCAACCTTTCGGTTACTGGTGCAACGCGCTAACCACAAGGCTACGCTGCCGCCCATATTGAGTTGACGCCCACCTATGCATCTCTGCCTCCAGGATAGGACTAACCCCAATAAAAGTCAACCTGCTCTGCTCAGCTAGAAGGGAAGAGTTGGGGAAATTGTTTGAAGGTTATGTGCTCACTATTAGTAAGACTGATGATTGTTTCTATTATTTAGACAAGCATTTGGGTGATAACTTGTAAAGTGGTTCTCTACTTTCCCTCAGCATTAATTATTTCACTATTCTGAACGACAAAAAAACAGAACTACTGAAATATGAACACAGAACTACTGAAATATGAACACAGAACTACAGAACTACTGAAATATGAACACAGAACTACTGAAATATGAACCCAGAACTACTGAACTACAAACACACAACTACTGAAATACGAACACACAACTACTGAAATACGAACACAGAACTACTGAAATACGAACACAGAACTACTGAAATATCAACACAGAACGACTGAAATATGAACACAGAACTACTGAAATATGAACACAGAACGACTGAAATATGAACACAGAACTACTGAAATATGAACAAAGAACGACTGAAATATGAACACAGAACTACTGAAATATGAACACAGAACTACTGAAATATGAACACAGAACTACTGAAATATGAACACAGAACTACTGAAATATGAACACAGAACTACTGAAATATGAACACAGAACTACTGAAATATGAACACAGAACTACTGGTCATGTTGACTTCTTATTACGGTGACTTTTTGACACAGTTAAAATAATGGTCTTGAATTGGACTGACATTGTTCTGGTCTCGGCCCCCCTCCTGGTCTTCGTCTTGACTCGGTCTTGACTCGTCTCGGCCCCCCTCCTGGTCTTCGTCTTGACTCGGTCTTGACTATCTCCGCCACCCTTCTGGTCTTCGTCTTGACTCGGTCTCTGCCCCCCTCCTGGTCTTTGTCTTGACTCGGTCTTGACTATCTCCGCCACCCTTCTGGTCTTCGTCTTGACTCGGTCTCCGCGACCCTTCTGGTCTTCGTCTTGACTCTGTCTCTGCCACCCTTCTGGTCTTCGTCTAGACTCTGTCTCTGCCACCCTTCTGGTCTTCGTCTTGACTCGGTCTCGGCCACCCTTCTTGTCTCGGTCTTGACTCGGTCTCGGCCACCCTTCTGGTCTTCGTCTTGACTCGGTCTCGGCCACCCTTCTTGTCTCGGTCTTGGCCCCCCTCCTGGTCTTCGTCTTGACTCTGTCTCTGCCACCCTTCTGGTCTTCGTCTTGACTCTGTCTCTGCCACCCTTCTGGTCTTCGTCTTGACTCGGTCTCGGCCACCCTTCTTGTCTCGGTCTTGACTCTGTCTCTGCCACCCTTCTGGTCTTCGTCTTGACTCGGTCTCGGCCACCCTTCTTGTCTCGGTCTTGACTCTGTCTCTGCCACCCTTCTGGTCTATGTCTTGACTCGGTCTCTGCCGCCCTTCTGGTCTTCGTCTTGACTCGGTCTCTGCCACCCTTCTGGTCTTCGTCTTGACTCTGTCTCTGCCACCCTTCTGGTCTTCGTCTTGACTCGGTCTCAGCCACCCTTCTTGTCTCGGTCTTGACTCTGTCTCTGCCACCCTTCTGGTCTTCGTCTTGACTCGGTCTCGGCCACCCTTCTTGTCTCGGTCTTGACTCTGTCTCTGCCACCCTTCTGGTCTATGTCTTGACTCGGTCTCTGCCACCCTTCTGGTCTTCGTCTTGACTCGGTCTCGGCCACTCTTCTGGTCTTCATCTTGACTCGGTCTCTGCCCCCCTCCTGGTCTTCGTCTTGACTCGTCTCTGCCACCCTTCTGGTCTTCGTCTTGACTCGGTCTCACTGTAGGTGGTCTTGAACACAACACTAGTATCAACTTATAAACATAAGATTGGAACAAATAATATATAGTATTGACTTTAGATATTGTTATTGATAGTATACATTATTATTGATAGTATACATTTTTACTGATGTTAGTTATTGTTGTTGATAGTATACATTATTGTTGGTGGTTGAAGATATCCCTCTAGTGGTGTGGGGGCTGTGCTTTGGCAAAGTGGGTGGGGTTATATCCTTCCTGTTTGGCCCTGTCCGGGGGTGTCCTCGGATGGGGCCACAGTGTCTACTGACCCCTCCTGTCTCAGCCTCCAGTATTTATGCTGCAGTAGTTTATGTGTCTGGGGGCTAGGGTCAGTTTGTTATATCTGGAGTACTTCTCCTGTCCTATTCGGTGTCCTGTGTGAATTTAAGTGTGCTCTCTCTAATTCTCTCTTTCTCTCTCTCGGAGGACCTGAGCCCTAGGACCATGTCTCAGGACTACCTGACATGATGACTACGGACTACCTGACGTGATGACTCCTTGCTGTCCCCAGTCCACCTGGCCGTGCTGCTGCTCCAGTTTCAACTGTTCTGCCTTATTATTATTGGACCATGCTGGTCATTTATGAACATTTGAACATCTTGGCCATGTTCTGTTATAATCTCCACCCGGCACAGCCAGAAGAGGACTGGCCACCCCACATAGCCTGGTTCCTCTCTAGGTTTCTTCCTAGGTTTTGGCTTTTCTAGGGAGTTTTTCCTAGCCACCGTGCTTCTACACCTGCATTGCTTGCTGTTTGGGGTTTTAGGCTGGGTTTCTGTACAGCACTTTGAGATATCAGCTGATGTACGAAAGTGGAAGTGGAAAACGAGCAAAACACTCACAATGTTACGGTTTTCTTCCGATGAAGGAGAGGCGGACCAAAATGCAGCGTGGTAATTTCAATTCATGTTTAATAAACACAAACAATACAAAACAAGACAAGACAAGAAACGTAACGCAAAAACCTAAACAGCCCTATCTTGTGCTAACAAACACAGAGACAGGAACAATCACCCACGAAACACTCAAAGAATATGGCTGCCTAAATATGGTTCCCAATCAGAGACAACGATAACCACCTGCCTCTGATTGAGAACCACTTCAGGCAACCATAGACTTTCCTAGAAAACCCCACTATACCACAATCCCAACACCTACAAAAAAAACAAGACAAAACACACCACATAATAAACCCATGTCACACCCTGGCCTGACCAAAATAATAAAGAAAACACAAAATACTAAGACCAGGGCGTGACACACAAGAATTATGTTTAACAATGAACATCTTTGTGAAAAATACAACAGAAAAAAACAAGCCAGTCTGTCTCGTCAACAATACACACGTAACACACACAATCTTACACAAAGACATGAGGGGGAACAGAGGAATAAATACATGTAGTGTGATTGGGAAATGAAAACCAGGTGTGTATTGAACAAGACAAAACAAATGGATAAATGAAAAATGGAGCGGTGATGGCTAGAAAGCCGGTGACGTCGACCGCCGCCCGAACAAGGAGAGGAGCCCACTTCGGCGGAAGTCGTGACATGACAGTAGATATTGTTATTGATAGTATACATTATTATTGACATCAGGTATTGTTATTGATATTCTACATTTTTTCACTCGTTGGATGAACTAATATCAACAAGAGATGTGAAACTCTATTAAATCCAGTGTAATATTCTCTATGGTTTTCAATGAGACGCAAAAATAATCTACGGATCTCACGCTAGATTCAGATATGCTTCAATGCACCATGGTTCATCTCAGCCCTGACCATCTCCTCCATCCATCTCCTTATCTGACTTGAATGGTTTTATTGGACGTTATTATTTCTTCTAAGAAAAGACACACTGAATATTCAACTGTACAACAATAATTGTTGATAATAGAACCATGTCCTGAAAAAAATATTTAAATGATAAGATAAAAAAATATATATTTTTATATAAATATTTTTTTTAAATGTTTGTTTTTGAAAAGGGACAAAACTTTCCTTTTGTAGAATAATTACAATTACAAAAAATGAATGGCACAACGTTTCTAAGATGGTGGTATCTGGCTGGAATCAGTACAGAAATACAGAGCCTACAGAAAGTATTCGTAACCCTTAATTTACTCTGCATTTTGTTGTGTTACAGCTTGATTTCAACATTGATACAAATAAACACAAAATCTCACCCATCTACACACAATACCTCATAACGACAAAGTAAAAAAAATAATTAGCAAATGTATTGAAAATGAAACATCAAATTTACCACCCCCAAGTCAATACTTTGTAGAAGCACCTTTTACAGCTGTGAATCTTTCTGGGGTAGTCTCTAAGAGCTTTCCATACATGAATTGGGCAACATTTGCCCATTATTCTTTAAAGAAATTATTGAAGTTCTGTCAAATTGGTTGTTGATCTTAGCTAGGCAACCATATTCAGGTCTTGCCATAGATTTTCAAGTGGATTTAAGTCAAAACTTTAACTCGGCCGCAGTCTTCTTGGTCTTCTTGGTAAATAACTCCAGTATAGATTTGGC
Source organism: Oncorhynchus mykiss (assembly GCF_057628025.1). Lineage (NCBI taxonomy): Eukaryota > Metazoa > Chordata > Actinopteri > Salmoniformes > Salmonidae > Oncorhynchus > Oncorhynchus mykiss. Next base: position 78,619,469 of record NC_143039.1, read on the forward strand.
CTTGTGTTTTAGGTTATACTTCTTCTGGTAAACTAAACCAGGTTTTCCTCTAGATTAGTTCCTGTTACGGTTTTCTTCTGGTGAAAGAGAGGCGGACCAAAACGCAGTGTGGTTATTTATAAACATCTTTAATAAAGATAACTTGAACAATGTATAATACAAAATAAGAAAACGTGGAAAACTGAAAACAGTCCTAACTGGTGCAAAACACCGAGACAGGAACAATCACCCACGAAATACCCAAAGAATATGGCTGCCTAAATATGGTTCCCCATCAGAGACAACGATAAACACCTGCCTCTGATTGAGAACCACTCTAGGCAACCATAGACTTTCCTTGACTACTTAACTAAACCACAATCCATAAACTACTAAACCCCTAGACAAAACAAACCACAAATCGCCCATGTCACACCCTGGCCTAGCCAAAATAATAAAGAGAACACCGAATACTAAGACCAGGGCGTGACAAGTTCCTTTACGTTTCTTTCAGATTACAAGCATACCCATAACATGATGCAGCCATCACTATGCAGCCATTAAACTCTGTAACTGTTTTAAAGTCACCATTGGCCTCATGGTGAAATCCCTGTGTGGTTTCCATCCTTTCTGGCAACTGAGTTAGGAAGGACGCCTGTATCTTTGTAGTGACTCGGTGTATTGATACACTGAGTTAGGAAGGACGCCTGTATCTTTGTAGTGACTGGGTGTATTGATACACTGAGTTAGGAAGGACGCCTGTATCTTTGTAGTGACTGGGTGTATTGATACACCATCCAAAGTGTTATTAACAACTTTATCAAAGGGATATTCAGTAAATATATATATATATATATATATATATATATATATATATATATATATATATATATGTGTGTGTTTTTTTACCCATCTACCAATTAGGTGCCCTTCTTGGCGAGGCCTTGGAAAAACCTCTCTGGTCTTTGACATCTACGTTTTGAAATTCATTGCTCGACTGAGGGACCTTACAGATAATTGTATGTGTGGGGGGTACAGAGGTGAGGTAGTCATTCAACAACCATGTTTAACACTATTATTGCACACAGAGCGGATCCATGCAACTTATTTTGTGACTAGTTCAGCATATCTTTACTGAATTTAACAAAGGGGTTGAATTGACTCAAGATATTTAATTTTTTTATTTTTTTATTCATTTGTAAAAATGTATTAAAACATAAGTACACTTTGACATTATAGGATATTTTGTGTGACGAAACCGAGTGGGAATACATTTTGGAGGCACTGTAGATAGCATTTCTTAAAAATTGTAATGAGGCTCCGAATTGATATGGTCCATTTCAATTAAGTGATAATTATCCTAAGTGCCCCCCAAAATACCAAAACTAAATGAAGGTCTTAAATTAACCGGATGGATGAGGAGAACAAGTTAAATGGCTCCTGACTCGTATCTCGCGGCTGGTTGACAGGCAGGCCAGAAGAGGAATGGATGTTCCTCCGTGACCCCCCCAACAAATTGTCACCTTCCCACCCCACACACCCAGGACTCTCAGTCTGTGACACACCATACTCTGCCCGGTCACTGGTAAAGACATGGTTTGCCTTCTAGTGTGTATGGGAATACGAGTCTACTGTAGGTATAGGACAGAAACAAACATGGTTTGCCTTCTAACCCTCTTTCAATACGATGGAAGCTTATTGGATAATCCTCCTCTGTCATTATGATGGAAGCTTTGTGGATAATCCTCCTCTGTCAATATGATGGAAGCTTCGTGGATAACCCTCCTCTGTCAATATGATGGAAGCTTCGTGGTAACCCTCCTCTGTCAATATGATGGAAGCTTCGTGGTAACCCTCCTCTGTCAATATGATGGAAGCTTTGTGGATAACCCTCTTTCTTAGCCTATTGACCAATCTAATGGTTAATTATTATATTCTAGTTTTAGAGGGGTGATCAAACCTTCTCACGATATGGGATGTATTTCCAATTGCTTAATTTCCGATGACAGTCGGTCGGATCGGAGATCTTCCAACTCCAAGCTTTGATTTATTTTGATGACAACATGTGCCAAACATACAGTATATTAATATAAGTTCACTTTAAGTCGTTTCTGGATGAAAGGGGTGGCAGGGTAGCCTTGTGGTTAGAGCATTGGATTGGGAACCGAAAGGTTGCTAGATCGAATCCCTGAGCTGACAAGGTAAAAATCTGTCTTTCTGCCCCCTGAACAAGGCAGTTAACCCACTGTTCCCCGGTAGGCTGTCATTGTAATCAAGAATTTCTTCTTAACTGACTTGACTTGACCTATAACACCTCAATTAAGTATTTGTTGCACTACAATGATACAACAAATGTTATTGTCTCGGGAAAAGGAGTGAAGCGACATGATAAGACGTATTTGTGCGTTTCATTCATCGATTGATTCTTCTCCATATCCAGCTGTCTGTCAGGGTTTCAAGCACGTACAATATGTATCAATGAAGAAGTGCATTTTTTTTCCATCAGAAACATGGAATTTTAGTTTTTACACTGAGTCTAATCTGAAAATAGTTGCAATGGAAGAATATTTATTTCTAACCTGTTCAGAGCGTTTTCTTCCCGGGTCACAGACAGAGGAGCATTCTCATTGGACAAAGCTTTACAGATGATCGATGCATTCATTCATTCATTAATCAATTAAGACCTTTATTCTTCTGAGTAGCTACTTATTTACTATCTAATATCATTCATTTATCTTCCAGGTTCTACTAAGCTGAAATATGGGATTGTTTTAAAATGGTCATGACATGGCTCATTTAGCGATTTGATTTAGAATTTTAAGGACCCCTTTAGGCATAAAAAAAAAAGAATAATTTTAATTTTTTGGGGGACTAAAATATTGAATTTAACCTTTACTCCTATAGCCCATAGAAATGTTCATGAAAAACACATTCATAGATGGCAAAACAGACGGTCCAAAAATAAATCATAAGAAAAAATACAAAAGGAAATGCATTAATTGTTTTAACCGGTAACGGGTTACCTTAAACAATTCATGCCAGGTTCCTATAGGTTATTCCTACTGTATGTGCCAGTATTCATGCCAGATTCCTATAGGTTATTCCTACTCTATGTGCCAGTATTCATGCCAGATTCCTATAGGTTATTCCTACTGTATGTGCCAGTATTCATGCCAGGTTCCTATAGGTTATTCCTACTCTATGTGGCAGTATTCATGCCAGGTTCCTATAGGTTTTTCCTACTCTATGTGCCAGTATTCATGCCAGGTTCCTATAGGTTATTCCTACTCTATGTGGCAGTATTCATGCCAGGTTCCTATAGGTTATTCCTACTGTATGTGCCAGTATTCATGCCAGGTTCCTATAGGTTATTCCTACTGTATGTGCCAGTATTCATGCCAGGTTCCTATAGGTTATTCCTACTGTATGTGCCAGTATTCATACCAGGTTCCTACAGGTTATTCCTACTGTATGTGTCAGATACTACCTACAGCATGTCTACATACTACCTACAGCAGGTCTAGATACTACCTATAGCAGGTCTAGATACTACCTACATCAGAGCAGGTCTAGATACTACCTACATCAGAGCAGGTCTAGATACTACCTACAGCAGGTCTAGATACTACCTACATCAGAGCAGGTCTAGATACTACCTACAGCAGAGCAGGTCTAGATACTACCTAAAGCAGAGGAGGTCTAGATACTACCTACTGCAGGTCTAGATACTAACTACAGCAGAGGAGGTCTAGATACTACCTACTGCAGGTCTAGATACTACCTAAAGCAGAGCAGGTCTAGATACTACCCACAGCAGAGGAGGTCTAGATACTACCTACTGCAGGTCTAGATACTAACTACAGCAGAGGAGGTCTAGATACTACCTACAGCAGGTCTAGATACTAACTACATCAGGGCAGATCTAGATACTACCTACATCAGAGCAGGTCTAGATACTACCTACAGCAGAGCAGGTGTATATACTACCTACAGCAGATCTAGATACTACCTACTGCAGGTCTAGATACTACCTACAGCAGAGGAGGTGTATATACTACCTACAGCAGGTCTAGATACTACCTACAACAGAGCAGGTCTAGATACTACCTACATCAGAGCATTTCTAGATACTACCTACAGCAGAGCAGGTCTAGATACTACCTACAGCAGGTCTAGGTACTACCTACAGCAGAGCAGGTCTAGAGACTACCTACATCAGAGCAGGTCTAGATACTACGTACAGCAGAGCAGGTCTAGATACTACATACAGCAGAGCAGGTCTAGATACTACCTACTGCAGGTCTAGATACTACCTACATCAGAGCAGGTCTAGATACTACCTACAGCAGGTCTAGATACTACCTACAGCAGAGCAGGTCTAGAAGCTACCTACAGCAGAGCAGGTCTAGATACTACCTACAGCAGGTCTAGATACTACCTACAGCAGAGCAGGGTAGATGCTACCTACAGCAGAGCAGGTCTAGATACTACCTACTGCAGGTCTAGATACTACCTACAGCAGGTCTAGATACTACCTACAGCAGAGCAGGTCTAGATGCTACCTACAGCAGAGCAGGTCTAGATACTACCTACAGCAGAGCAGGTCTAGATGCTACCTACAGCAGAGCAGGTCTAGATACTACCTACAGCAGAGCAAGTCTAGATACTACCTACAGCAGAGCAGGTCTAGATACTACCTACAGCAGAGCAAGTCTAGATACTACCTACAGCAGACCAAGTCTAGATACTACCTACAGCAGAGCAGGTCTAGATACTATCTACAGCAGACTAGGTCTAGATACTACATACAGCAGAGCAGGCCTAGATACTACCTACAGCAGAGCAGGTGTATATACTACCTACAGCAGATCTAGATACTACCTACTGCAGGTCTAGATACTACCTACAGCAGAGGAGGTGTATATACTACCTACAGCAGGTCTAGATACTACCTACAACAGAGCAGGTCTAGATACTACCTACATCAGAGCATTTCTAGATACTACCTACAGCAGAGCAGGTCTAGATACTACCTACAGCAGGTCTAGATACTACCTACAGCAGAGCAGGTCTAGAGACTACCTACATCAGAGCAGGTCTAGATACTACATACAGCAGAGCAGGTCTAGATACTACATACAGCAGAGCAGGTCTAGATACTACCTACTGCAGGTCTAGATACTACCTACATCAGAGCAGGTCTAGATACTACCTACAGCAGGTCTAGATACTACCTACAGCAGAGCAGGGTAGATGCTACCTACAGCAGAGCAGGTCTAGATACTACCTACTGCAGGTCTAGATACTACCTACAGCAGGTCTAGATACTACCTACAGCAGAGCAGGTCTAGATGCTACCTACAGCAGAGCAGGTCTAGATACTACCTACAGCAGAGCAGGTCTAGATGCTACCTACAGCAGAGCAGGTCTAGATACTACCTACAGCAGAGCAAGTCTAGATACTACCTACAGCAGAGCAGGTCTAGATACTACCTACAGCAGAGCAAGTCTAGATACTACCTACAGCAGACCAAGTCTAGATACTACCTACAGCAGAGCAGGTCTAGATACTATCTACAGCAGACTAGGTCTAGATACTACATACAGCAGAGCAGGCCTAGATACTACCTACTGCAGGTCTAGATACTACCTACATCAGAGCAGGCCTAGATACTACCTACAGCAGGTCTAGATACTACCTACTGCAGGTCTAGATACTACCTACATCAGAGCAGGTCTAGATACTACCTACAGCAGAGCAGGTCTAGGGACCTTCTTATTTCTCCAAATATTCTGATGGCAGAGTAGAAAAAGGTTTTTATTGTTTGTGACCAACAAAGGAAACTCCCTGGATGTTGCTAAATGGCATTGCCACTTGGATTGTAACCAGGTGGTCAGATGAGATGAATATTAAAGGCCTTTGGTACACTGTTTTGGTGTCTAAAGAAGGATGGATTTGCAGAGCAGAACCTGATACCTACTGTAGAATATGGTGGGTTTATGTTTGATGTTACTAATTACTTCTTAACTCAATACATTTTTCTGAGCAATTGAATTATATACAGTGCCTTGCGAAAGTATTCGGCCCCCTTGAACTTTGCGACCTTTTGCCACATTTCAGGCTTCAAACATAAAGATATAAAACTGTATTTTTTTGTGAAGAATCAACAACAAGTGGGACACAATCATGAAGTGGAACGACATTTATTGGATATTTCAAACTTTTTTAACAAATCAAAAACTGAAAAATTGGGCGTGCAAAATTATTCAGCCCCTTTACTTTCAGTGCAGCAGACTCTCTCCAGAAGTTCAGTGAGGATCTCTGAATGATCCAATGTTGACCTAAATGACTAATGATGATAAATACAATCCACCTGTGTGTAATCAAGTCTCCGTATAAATGCACCTGCACTGTGATAGTCTCAGAGGTCCGTTTAAAGCGCAGAGAGCATCATGAAGAACAAGGAACACACCAGGCAGGTCCGATATACTGTTGTGAAGAAGTTTAAAGCCGGATTTGGATACAAAAAGACTTCCCAAGCTTTAAACATCCCAAGGAGCACTGTGCAAGCGATAATATTGAAATGGAATGAGTATCAGACCACTGCAAATCTACCAAGACCTGGCCGTCCCTCTAAACTTTCAGCTCATACAAGGAGAAGACTGATCAGAGATGCAGCCAAGAGGCCCATGATCACTCTGGATGAACTGCATAGATCTACAGCTGAGGTGGGAGACTCTGTCCATAGGACAACAATCAGTCATATATTGCACAAATCTGGACTTTATGGAAGAGTGGCAAGAAGAAAGCCATTTCTTAAAGATATCCATAAAAAGTGTCGTTTAAAGTTTGCCACAAGCCACCTGGGAGACACACCAAACATGTGGAAGAAGGTGCTCTGGTCAGATGAAACCAAAATTGAACTTTTCGGCAACAATGCAAAACGTTTTGTTTGGCGTAAAATCAACACAGCTGAACACACCATCCCCACTGTCAAACATGGTGGTGGCAGCATCATGGTTTGGGCCTGCTTTTCTTCAGCAGGGACAGGGAAGATGGTTAAAATTGATGGGAAGATGGATGGAGCCAAATACAGGACCATTCTGGAAGAAAACCTGATGGAGTCTACAAAAGGCCTGAGACTAGGACGGAGATTTGTCTTCCAACAAGACAATGATCCAAACATAAAGCAAAATCTACAATGGAATGGTTCAAAAATAAACATATCCAGGTGTTAGAATGGCCAAGTCAAAGTCCAGACCTGAATCCAATCGGGAATCTGTGGAAAGAACTGAAAACTGCTGTTCACAAATGCTCTCCATCCAACCTCACTGAGCTCGAGCTGTTTTGCAAGGGGGAATGGGAAAAAATTCAGTCTCTTGATGTGCAAAACTGATAGAGACATACTTACAGCTGTAATCGCAGCAAAAGGTGGCGCTACAAAGTATTAACTTAAGGGGGCTGAATAATTTTGCACGCCCAATTTTTTCAGTTTTTGATTTGTTAAAAAAGTTTGAAATATCCAATAAATGTCGTTCCACTTCATGATTGTGTTTCACTTGTAGTTGATTCTTCACAAAAAAATACAGTTTTATATCTTTATGTTTGAAGCCTGAAATGTGGCAAAAGGTCGCAAAGTTCAAGGGGGCCGAATACTTTCGCAAGGCACTGTACATATATATTTATACATTTATATATATATATATATATGTCTTTTTTTAAATGTATTTATTTTTGTAATTTTTTTGTGGGGGGGAGCATACAATATAGGCCGGTATTTAAATTATTTAATTTATACAGTCTTTTTTGCTAATCTTAATCAGCGGTGCCAATAACTTTGGAGGGGACAATCTCTTATTTCCACACTTTTGTTCTCTCCCTCTCAGCTGCTAGCCTTCCCATCTTGGCAGGTAGCCTAGTGGTTAGAGAGTTGGGCCAGTAACCTAAAGGTTGCGGGTTTGAATCCCTCTGCTATACATGGTGAAATCTGTCATTCTTCCCCTGAGCAAGGCACTGTTCCCCTGCCGCCGTAGATGTTGATTAAGGCAGACACGCCTCTCTGATTCAGAGGGGTTGGGTTAAATGGGGAAGACACGCCTCTCTGATTCAGAGGGGTTGGGTTAAATGTGGAAGACACGCCTCTCTGATTCAGAGGGGTTGGGTTAAATGGGGAAGACACGCCTCTCTGATTCAGAGGGGTTAAATGTGCAAGACACGCCTCTCTGATTCAGAGGGGTTGGGTTAAATGTGGAAGACACGCCTCTCTGATTCAGAGGGGTTGGGTTAAATGGGGAAGACACGCCTCTCTGATTCAGAGGGGTTGGGTTAAATGGGGAAGACACGCCTCTCTGATTCAGAGGGGTTTGGGTTAAATGGGGAAGACACACTTCTCTGATTCAGAGGGGTTGGGTTAAATGGGGAAGACACACCTCTCTGATTCAGAGGGGTTGGGTTAAATGTGGAAGACACGCCTCTCTGATTCAGAGGGGTTGGGTTAAATGGGGAAGACACGCCTCTCTGATTCAGAGGGGTTTGGGTTAAATGGGGAAGACACGCCTCTCTGATTCAGAGAGGTTGGGTTAAATGGGGAAGACACGCCTCTCTGATTCAGAGAGGTTGGGTTAAATGGGGAAGACACGCCTCTCTGATTCAGAGAGGTTGGGTTAAATGGGGAAGACACGCCTCTCTGATTCAGAGGGGTTTGGGTTAAATGTGGAAGACACACCTCTCTGATTCAGAGGGGTTTGGGTTAAATGGGGAAGACACACCTCTCTGATTCAGAGAGGTTGGGTTAAATGGGGAAGACACACCTCTCTGATTCAGAGAGGTTGGGTTTAATGGGGAAGACACACCTCTCTGATTCAGAGGGGTTGGGTTAACCTGTTAGAGCTCTAGGGGCGCTATTTCATTTTTGGATAAAAAACGTTCCCGTTTTAAGCGCGATATTTTGTCACGAAAAGATGCTCGACTATGCATATTCTTGACAGTTTTGGAAAGAAAACACTCTGAAGTTTCAGAATCTGCAAAGATTTTGTCTGTAAGTGCCCCAGAACTCATTCTACAGGCGAAACCAAGATGATGCATCACCCAGGAATTAGCAGAATTTCTGAAGCTCTGTTTTCCATTCTCTCCTTATATGGCTGTGATTGCGCAACGAATGAGCCTA
>NC_143039.1:78633614-78648614 GCF_057628025.1 Oncorhynchus mykiss
TTTTGTGACTTGTTCAGCATATCTTTACTGAATTTAACAAAGGGGTTGAATTGACTCAAGATATTTAATTTTTTTATTGTTTTATTCATTTGTAAAAATGTATTAAAACATAAGTACACTTTGACATTATAGGATATTTTGTGTGACGAAACCGAGTGGGAATACATTTTGGAGGCACTGTAGATAGCATTTCTTAAAAATTGTAACGAGGCTCCGAATTGATATGGTCCATTTCAATTAAGTGATAATTATCCTAAGTGCCCCCCAAAATACCAAAACTAAATGAAGGTCTTAAATTAACCGGATGGATGAGGAGAACAAGTTAAATGGCTCCTGACTCGTATCTAGCGGCTGGTTGACAGGCAGGCCAGAAGAGGAATGGATGTTCCTCCGTGACACACCATACTCTGCCCGGTCACTGGTAAAGACACGGTTTGCCTTCTAGTGTGTATGGGAATACGAGTCTATTGTAGGTATAGGACAGAAACAAACATGGTTTGCCTTCTAACCCTCTTTCAATATGATGGAAGCTTATTGGATAATCCTCCTCTGTCATTATGACGGAAGCTTTGTGGATAATCCTCCTCTGTCAATATGATGGAAGCTTCGTGGATAACCCTCCTCTGTCAATATGATGGAAGCTTCGTGGTTAACCCTCTTTCTTAGCCTATTGACCAATCTAATGGTTAATTATCATCTTCTAGTTTTAGAGGGGTGATCAAACCTTCTCACGATATTGGATGTATTTCCAATTGCTTAATTTCCGATGACAGTCGGTCGGATCGGAGATCTTCCAACTCCAAGCTTTGATTTATTTTGATGACAACATGTGCCAAACATACAGTATTTAATATAAGTTCACTTTAAGTCGTTTCTGGATGAAAGGGGTGGCAGGGTAGCCTAGTGGTTAGAGCATTGGATTGGGAACCGAAAGGTTGCTGGATCGAATCCCTGAGCTGACAAGGTAAAAATCTGTCTTTCTGCCCCCTGAACAAGGCAGTTAACCCACTGTTCCCCGGTAGGCTGTCATTGTAAATAAGAATTTGTTCTTGGCAGACCTATAACACCTCAATTAAGTATTTGTTGCACTACAATGATACAACAAATGTTATTGTCTCGGGAAAAGGAGTGAAGCGACATGATAAGACGTATTTGTGCGTTTCATTCATCGATTGATTCTTCTCCATATCCAGCTGTCTGTCAGGGTTTCAAGCACGTACAATATGTATCAATGAAGAAGTGCATTTTTTTCCATCAGAAACATGGAATTTTAGTTTTTACACTGAGTTTAATCTGAAAATAGTTGCAATGGAAGAATATTTATTTCTAACCTGTTCAGAGCGTTTTCTTCCCGGGTCACAGACAGAGGAGCATTCTCATTGGACAAAGCTTTACAGATGATTGATGCATTCATTCATTCATTTCAATTAAGACCTTTATTCTTCTGAGTAGCTACTTATTTACTATCTAATATCATTCATTTATCTTCCAGGTTCTACTAAGCTGACATATGGGATTGTTTTAAAATGGTAATGACATGGATCATTTAGCGATTTGATTTAGAATTTTAAGGACCCCTTTAGGCATAAAAAAAAAGAATAATTTTAATTTTGGGGGGACTAAAATATTGAATTTAACCTTTACTCCTATAGCCCATAGAAATGTTCATGAAAAACACATTCATAGATGGCAAAACAGACGGTCCAAAAATAAATCATAAGAAAAAATAAAAAAGGAAATGCATTAATTGTTTTAACCGGTAACGGGTTACCTTAAACAATTCATGCCAGGTTCCTATAGGTTATTCCTACTGTATGTGCCAGTATTCATGCCAGGTTCCTATAGGTTATTCCTACTGTATGTGCCAGTGTTAATGCCAGGTTCCTATAGGTTATTCCTACTGTATGTGCCAGTATTCATGCCAGGTTCCTATGGGTTATTCCTACTGTATGTGCCAGTATTCATGCCAGGTTCCTATAGGTTATTCCTACTGTATGTGCCAGTGTTCATGCCAGGTTCCTATAGGTTATTCCTACTGTATGTGCCAGTGTTAATGCCAGATTCCTATAGGTTATTCCTACTGTATGTGCCAGTATTCATGCCAGGTTCCTATAGGTTATTCCTACTGTATGTGCCAGTGTTAATGCCAGATTCCTATAGGTTATTCCTACTGTATGTGCCAGTATTCATGCCAGGTTCCTATAGGTTATTCATACTGTATGTGCCAGTGTTAATGCCAGATTCCTATAGGTTATTCCTACTGTATGTGCCAGTATTCATGCCAGGTTCCTATAGGTTATTCATACTGTATGTGCCAGTGTTAATGCCAGGTTCCTATAAGTTATTCCTACTGTATGTGCCAGTATTCATGCCAGGTTCCTATAGGTTATTCCTACTGTATGTGCCAGTATTCATGCCAGGTTCCTATAGGTTATTCATACTGTATGTGCCAGTGTTAATGCCAGGTTCCTATAGGTTATTCCTACTGTATGTGCCAGTATTCATGCCAGGTTTCTATAGGTTATTCCTACTCTATGTGCCAGTATTCATGCCAGGTTCCTATAGGTTATTCCTACTGTATGTGCCAGTATTCATGCCAGGTTCCTATAGGTTATTCCTACTGTATGTGCCAGTATTCATGCCAGGTTTCTATAGGTTATTCCTACTCTATGTGCCAGTATGTATTCATGCCAGGTTCCTATAGGTTATTCCTACTGTATGTGCCAGTATTCATGCCAGGTTCCTATGGGTTATTCCTACTGTATGTGCCAGTGTTCATGCCAGGTTCCTATAGGTTTTTCCTACTGTGTGTGCCAGTATTCATGCCAGGTTCCTATAGGTTATTCCTACTGTATGTGCCAGTATTCATGCCAGGTTCCTATAGGTTATTCCTACTGTATGTGCCAGTATTCATACCAGGTTCCTATAGGTTATTCCTACTGTATGTGTCAGATACTACCTACAGCATGTCTACATACTACCTACAGCAGGTCTAGATACTACCTATAGCAGGTCTAGATACTACCTACATCAGAGCAGGTCTAGATACTACCTACATCAGAGCAGGTCTACATACTACCTACAGCAGGTCTAGATACTACCTACATCAGAGCAGGTCTAGATACTACCTAAAGCAGGTCTAGATACTACCCACAGCAGAGGAGGTCTAGATACTACCTACTGCAGGTCTAGATACTAACTACAGCAGAGGAGGTCTAGATACTACCTACAGCAGGTCTAGATACTAACTACATCAGGGCAGGTCTAGATACTACCTACATCAGAGCAGGTCTAGATACTACCTACAGCAGAGCAGGTGTATATACTACCTACAGCAGATCTAGATACTACCTACTGCAGGTCTAGATACTACCTACAGCAGAGGAGGTGTATATACTACCTACAGCAGGTCTAGATACTACCTACAACAGAGCAGGTCTAGATACTACCTACATCAGAGCATTTCTAGATACTACCTACAGCAGAGCAGGTCTAGATACTACCTACAGCAGGTCTAGATACTACCTACAGCAGAGCAGGTCTAGATACTACCTACATCAGAGCAGGTCTAGATACTACGTACAGCAGAGCAGGTCTAGATACTACATACAGCAGAGCAGGTCTAGATACTACCTACTGCAGGTCTAGATACTACCTACATCAGAGCAGGTCTAGATACTACCTACAGCAGAGCAGGTCTAGATGCTAACTACAGCAGAGCAGGTCTAGATACTACCTATAGCAGGTCTAGATACTACCTACAGCAGAGCAGGTCTAGATGCTACCTACAGCAGAGCAGGTCTAGATACTACCTACTGCAGGTCTAGATACTACCTACAGCAGGTCTAGATACTACCTACAGCAGAGCAGGTCTAGATGCTACCTACAGCAGAGCAGGTCTAGATACTACCTACAGCAGAGCAGGTCTAGATGCTACCTACAGCAGAGCAGGTCTAGATACTACCTACAGCAGAGCAAGTCTAGATACTACCTACAGCAGAGCAGATCTAGATACTATCTACAGCAGACTAGGTCTAGATACTACATACAGCAGAGCAGGTCTAGATACTACCTACTGCAGGTCTAGATACTACCTACATCAGAGCAGGCCTAGATACTACCTACAGCAGGTCTAGATACTACCTACTGCAGGTCTAGATACTACCTACATCAGAGCAGGTCTAGATACTACCTACAGCAGAGCAGGTCTAGGGACCTTCTTATTTCTCCAAATATTCTGATGGCAGAGTAGAAAAAGGTTTTTATTGTTTGTGACCAACAAAGGAAACTCCCTGGATGTTGCTAAATGGCATTGCCACTTGGATTGTAACCAGGTGGTCAGATGAGATGAATATTAAAGGCCTTTGGTACACTGGTTTGGTGTCTAAAGAAGGATGGATTTGCAGAGCAGAACCTGATACTTACTGTAGAATATGGTGGGTTTATGTTTGATGTTACTAATTACTTCTTAACTCAATACATTTTTCTGAGCAATTGAATTATATACAGTGCCTTGCGAAAGTATTCGGCCCCCTTGAACTTTGCGACCTTTTGCCACATTTCAGGCTTCAAACATAAAGATATAAAACTGTATTTTTTTGTGAAGAATCAACAACAAGTGGGACACAATCATGAAGTGGAACGACATTTATTGGATATTTCAAACTTTTTTAACAAATCAAAAACTTATAAATTGGGCGTGCAAAATTATTCAGCCCCTTTACTTTCAGTGCAGCAGACTCTCTCCAGAAGTTCAGTGAGGATCTCTGAATGATCCAATGTTGACCTAAATGACTAATGATGATAAATACAATCCACCTGTGTGTAATCAAGTCTCCGTATAAATGCACCTGCACTGTGATAGTCTCAGAGGTCCATTTAAAGCGCAGAGAGCATCATGAAGAACAAGGAACACACCAGGCAGGTCCGATATACTGTTGTGAAGAAGTTTAAAGCCGGATTTGGATACAAAAAGACTTCCCAAGCTTTAAACATCCCAAGGAGCACTGTGCAAGCGATAATATTGAAATGGAAGGAGTATCAGACCACTGCAAATCTAACAAGACCTGGCCGTCCCTCTAAACTTTCAGCTCATACAAGGAGAAGACTGATCAGAGATGCAGCCAAGAGGCCCATGATCACTCTGGATGAACTGCAGAGATCTACAGCTGAGGTGGGAGACTCTGTCCATAGGACAACAATCAGTCATATATTGCACAAATCTGGCCTTTATGGAAGAGTGGCAAGAAGAAAGCCATTTCTTAAAGATATCCATAAAAAGTGTCGTTTAAAGTTTGCCACAAGCCACCTGGGAGACACACCAAACATGTGGAAGAAGGTGCTCTGGTCAGATGAAACCAAAATTGAACTTTTCGGCAACAATGCAAAACGTTATGTTTGGCGGAAAATCAACACAGCTGAACACACCATCCCCACTGTCAAACATGGTGGTGGCAGCATCATGGTTTGGGCCTGCTTTTCTTCAGCAGGGACAGGGAAGATGGTTAAAATTGATGGGAAGATGGATGGAGCCAAATACAGGACCATTCTGGAAGAAAACCTGATGGAGTCTACAAAAGGCCTGAGACTAGGACAGAGATTTGTCTTCCAACAAGACAATGATCCAAACATAAAGCAAAATCTACAATGGAATGGTTCAAAAATAAACATATCCAGGTGTTAGAATGGCCAAGTCAAAGTCCAGACCTGAATCCAATCGGGAATCTGTGGAAAGAACTGAAAACTGCTGTTCACAAATGCTCTCCATCCAACCTCACTGAGCTCGAGCTGTTTTGCAAGGAGGAATGGGAAAAAAATTCAGTCTCTCGATGTGCAAAACTGATAGAGACATACTTACAGCTGTAATCGCAGCAAAAGGTGGCGCTACAAAGTATTAACTTAAGGGGGCTGAATAATTTTGCACGCCCAATTTTTTCAGTTTTTGATTTGTTAAAAAAGTTTGAAATATCCAATAAATGTCGTTCCACTTCATGATTGTGTCCCACTTGTAGTTGATTCTTCACAAAAAAATACAGTTTTATATCTTTATGTTTGAAGCCTGAAATGTGGCAAAAGGTCGCAAAGTTCAAGGGGGCCGAATACTTTCGCAAGGCACTGTACATATATATTTATACATTTATATATATATATATATATATATATATATGTCTTTTTTTAAATGTATTTATTTTTGTAATTTTTTTGTGGGGGGGAGCATACAATATAGGCCGGTATTTTAATTATTTAATTTATACAGTCTTTTTTGCTAATCTTAATCAGCGGTGCCAATAACTTTGGAGGGGACAATCTCTTATTTCCACACTTTTGTTCTCTCCCTCTCGGCTGCTAGCCTTCCCATCTTGGCAGGTAGCCTAGTGGTTAGAGAGTTGGGCCAGTAACCTAAAGGTTGCGGGTTTGAATCCCTCTGCTATACATGGTGAAATCTGTCATTCTTCCCCTGAGCAAGGCACTGTTCCCCTGCCGCCGTAGATGTTGATTAAGGCAGCCCCCCGCACTTCTCTGATTCAGAGGGGTTGGGTTAAATGGGGAAGACACGCCTCTCTGATTCAGAGGGGTTGGGTTAAATGGGGAAGACACGCCTCTCTGATTCAGAGGGGTTGGGTTAAATGGGGAAGACACGCCTCTCTGATTCAGAGGGGTTGGGTTAAATGGGGAAGACACACCTCTCTGATTCAGAGGGGTTGGGTTAAATGGGGAAGACACGCCTCTCTGATTCAGAGGGGTTGGGTTAAATGGGGAAGACACACCTCTCTGATTCAGAGGGGTTGGGTTAAATGGGGAAGACACGCCTCTCTGATTCAGAGGGCTTGGGTGAAATGGGGAAGACACACCTCTCTGATTCAGAGGGGTTGGGTTAAATGTGGAAGACACACCTCTCTGATTCAGAGGGGTTTGGGTTAAATGAGGAAGACACACCTCTCTGATTCAGAGGGGTTGGGTTAAATGTGGAAGACACGCCTCTCTGATTCAGAGGGGTTTGGGTTAAATGCGGAAGACACACCTCTCTGATTCAGAGGGGTTTGGGTTAAATGTGGAAGACACACCTCTCTGATTCAGAGGGGTTTGGGTTAAATGTGGAAGACACGCCTCTCTGATTCAGAGGGGTTGGGTTAAATGGGGAAGACACACCTCTCTGATTCAGAGGGGTTTGGGTTAAATGGGGAAGACACGCCTCTCTGATTCAGAGGGGTTTGGGTTAAATGGGGAAGACACGCCTCTCTGATTCAGAGGGGTTGGGTTAAATGGGGAAGACACGCCTCTCTGATTCAGAGGGGTTGGGTTAAATGGGGAAGACACACCTCTCTGATTCAGAGGGGTTGGGTTAAATGGGGAAGACACGCCTCTCTGATTCAGAGGGGTTGGGTTAAATGGGGAAGACACACCTCTCTGATTCAGAGGGGTTGGGTTAAATGGGGAAGACACGCCTCTCTGATTCAGAGGGCTTGGGTGAAATGGGGAAGACACACCTCTCTGATTCAGAGGGGTTGGGTTAAATGTGGAAGACACACCTCTCTGATTCAGAGGGGTTTGGGTTAAATGAGGAAGACACACCTCTCTGATTCAGAGGGGTTGGGTTAAATGTGGAAGACACGCCTCTCTGATTCAGAGGGGTTTGGGTTAAATGCGGAAGACACACCTCTCTGATTCAGAGGGGTTTGGGTTAAATGTGGAAGACACACCTCTCTGATTCAGAGGGGTTTGGGTTAAATGTGGAAGACACGCCTCTCTGATTCAGAGGGGTTGGGTTAAATGGGGAAGACACACCTCTCTGATTCAGAGGGGTTTGGGTTAAATGGGGAAGACACGCCTCTCTGATTCAGAGGGGTTTGGGTTAAATGGGGAAGACACGCCTCTCTGATTCAGAGGGGTTGGGTTAAATGTGGAAGACACATTTCAGTTGAAGGCGTTCAGTTGTACAACTGACTCAGTATCTCCTTCTTCCATAGTTTTTTCCTGTTCTGTGTCTTGTCTCTCTTCCCCTCTCTCCCTCTCGTTCACTCTCACGCTCCCCCGTCTCCCTCCCTATTCTCACCCTCCCCCGTCTCACTCTCCCCCGTCTCTCCCTCCCCATTCTCACCCTCCCCCGTCTCACCCTCCCCCGTCTCACCCTCCCCCGTCTCTCCCTCCCCCCCGTCTCTCCCTCCCCCTTCTCACACCACCCATTTTCCAGCTTCATGCTTTCTTGTTTTTTTCCATTGGCGTCTGGATGTAATGTGTGTGTGTGTGTGTGTGTGTGTGTGTGTGTGTGTGTGTGTGTGTGTGTGTGTGTGTGTGTGTGTGTGTGTGTGTGTGTGTGTGTGTGTGTGTGTGTGTCGGGAGGGGCTTTGACTAAAATGGCTGAACTACCAGACTACATCAGTTCCTGTTTAATGAGGAAGAACACCTTCAACAGTATCACATAGAGGTTCATTACAGGCCACCTTTGAGTTGGGTAATGAGCAATGCAATGGACCAGACAAAAATATACCATTTACTTACAAATATCTGTACAGACAGCTAACACAGCCAGGGTCACACACACACACACACACACACACACACACACACACACACACACACACACACACACACACACACACACACACACACACACACACACACACACACACACACACAAATCCGATGTATTAGTCACATGCACCAACTACAACAGATGTAGACCTAACCCTAACCCTAACCCTAACTAGGGCTCAATGAGCCCCAGCTGTGGGCCAATATGGGACTAATTGGACGGGGAAGGAGAATTTGACCATACAGCTCACCTCGCTGTTTCTTTACTCACGAATGGCTTAATGGTTATGGCGCTTGACTCACAATCACCGGGTCAAGTGTTCATGCCAGGCCTGGGTAATCATTTTTTCCCCCACAGGGGCCTGCTAACCCAGAAAAGGCCCATAGGCCACAAAGCCTGGGACAAAAGCCACTGCCCTGGCCTGGTACTTACATATCCCTAGCCGGATTACATGCCTCTATCTGGGCATCAGAGGACACAAACAGGCCTCAAGGCCTTATATGACCTAACCGGTTTGCATGCCTTTTTCTGGGCATGAGAGGACACAGATAGGCATAAAGGTCAGGACTCTCTCTCATGGGATGAAGGGACATACAGGCCTAAAGGCCAAACACCCCTACCCGGGTTACATGCCTCTATCTGGCCTCAAGGCCTTATTTGACCTTTGTTGGCCACCATTTTGGGCTATATTCCGGTACACCAAAACGTGAATAAATCAAAAAGTACATGTCCAATCTGGATGGGTTTTTTTTTAAACGAAAGGGCACACATGGACGAGAATTTACATTTCATTAAAACAGTTTTTGTATAAAACCTTTTAATAGGAAATCGTGTTTTAAGTTTTGGGAAAAAGTGCATGTTACTGGAAACATAGGTGCCTGTGAGGGCAATTTGTTTTTTACGTGCTCTACTTGTTGCCCATTGAGAGAGAGGGTATGAGACGAAATTTGGGACCTCTAGCCCCTCGGGAAGTATTTTTAATCATTTTTTGAAAATTACCGATTTTGGCAGGAAAAATAAATTACCGCGCAACTGGTAGCCTAAAAGACCCATGTGCATCGTGTAACCCAAAAATTAAAATATGGTTCAAAATGAATTTAAAGGTCATTCTATTATTATAGCCCGCTATGGGAGTACCCTACTACGGCCCTGTCTCGGTCAGGGCCGTCCTTCAGTGCTTTATGGACACTTTAAGAAATTACGATGGATGCAGATTGCTATTAATCCTCCGTGCAACTGGTGTTTGAAAACGTGCACCTGGTCACCCAAATGATGGTTCTCAATGCGCTTAGCGGTGTTCCCGAGATTCATGTCCGATAATGAGGCACCCTACTACGGACCTTTTTCAATGGGGGCCGGTCCGAATTATTTATGGAAGGTATGATTACTTTTTTTTCTCCGTGCACCTGGTGATTGAAAATGTGCACCTGGTCACCCAAATGATGGTTCTCAATGCGCTTAGCGGTGTTCCCGAGATTCATGTCCGATAATGAGGCACCCTACTACGGACCTTTTCAATGGGGGCCGGTCCGAATTATTTATGGAAGGTATGATTTTTTTTTTTTTTTTTTTTTTTCTCTCTCTCTCTCTCTCTCAGGGCCGGACCTGAGTGCTTTATGGACGGTTTAAAATATGACTATGGATGCAAATGCTCATTTTCCTCCGTGCACCTGGTGATTGAAAACGTGCACCTGGTCACCCAAAATTTAAAAAACGGTTTTAAATACTTTTACCCGTCATTCTATTGATATAGCCCGCTAGGGGAGTACCCTACTACGGCCCTGTCTCTGTCAGGGCAGTCCTTGAGTGCTTTATGGACACTTTAAGAAATCACGATGGATGCAGATTGCTATTAATCCTCTGTGCAACTGGTGATTGAAAACGTGCACCTGGTCACCCAAAATATTAAATATGGTTCAAAATGAATTTAAATGCACTCCTGTCATCATTCCCCGCTATGGGAGCACCCCACTAAGGCCCTGTCTCGGTCGGGGCCGTCCTTCAGTGCTTTATAGACACTTTAAGAAATCACGATGGATGCAGATTGCTATTAATCCTCCGTGCAACTGGTGATTGAAAACGTGCATCTGGTAACCCAAAATTTCAAATATGGTTCAAAATGAATTTAAAGGCACCCCTCTCATTGTTCCCCGCTATGGGAGCACCCCACTAAGGCCCTGTCTCGGTCGGGGCCGTCCTGAGTGCTTTATAGACACTTTAAGAAATCACGATGGATGCAGATTGCTATTAATCCTCCGTGCAACTGGTGATTGAAAACGTGCAACTGGTGATTGAAAACGTGCACCTGGTCACCCAAAACACGGTTCTCTATGCGGTTAGCGGTGTTCCATATATTCATGTCCGCTTATGGCGCACCCTACTACGGACCTTTAGCAATGGGGGCCGGTCCGAATTATTTATGGAAGGTCTGATTTTTTTTTTTTTCCACCATCTCTTTCTCTCTCTGCCGGGGCCGGCCAAGAGTGCTTTATGGACGGTTTAAAACATGACTATGGATGCAAATGCTAATTTTCCTCCGTGCACCTGGTGATTGAAAACGTGCATCTGGTAACCCAAAAATTATAAAAGGGTTTTAAATACTTTTACCCGTCATTCTATTGATATAGCCCGCTAGGGGAGTGCCCCACTACGGCCCTGTCTCTGTCAGGGCCGTCCTTGGGTGCTTTTTAGACACTTTAAGAAATCACGATGGATGCAGATTGCTATTAATCCTCCGTGCAACTGGTGATTGAAAACGTGCATCTGGTAACCCAAAATTTCAAATATGGTTCAAAATGAATTTAAAGGCACCCCTCTCATTGTTCCCCGCTATGGGAGCACCCCACTAAGGCCCTGTCTCGGTCGGGGCCGTCCTGAGTGCTTTATAGACACTTTAAGAAATCACGATGGATGCAGATTGCTATTAATCCTACGTGCAAATGGTGATTGAAAACATCTCTGTCAGGGCCGTCCTTGGGTGCTTTTTAGACACTTTAAGAAATCACGATGGATGCAGATTGCTATTAATCCTCCGTGCAACTGGTGATTGAAAACGTGCATCTGGTAACCCAAAATTTCAAATATGGTTCAAAATGAATTTAAAGGCACCCCTCTCATTGTTCCCCGCTATGGGAGCACCCCACTAAGGCCCTGTCTCGGTCGGGGCCGTCCTGAGTGCTTTATAGACACTTTAAGAAATCACGATGGATGCAGATTGCTATTAATCCTCCGTGCAACTGGTGATTGAAAACGTGCAACTGGTGATTGAAAACGTGCACCTGGTCACCCAAAACACGGTTCTCTATGCGGTTAGCGGTGTTCCATATATTCATGTCCGCTTATGGCGCACCCTACTACGGACCTTTAGCAATGGGGGCCGGTCCGAATTATTTATGGAAGGTATGATTTTTTTTTTTTTCCACCATCTCTTTCTCTCTCTGCCGGGGCCGGCCAAGAGTGCTTTATGGACGGTTTAAAACATGACTATGGATGCAAATGCTAATTTTCCTCCGTGCACCTGGTGATTGAAAACGTGCATCTGGTAACCCAAAAATTATAAAAGGGTTTTAAATACTTTTACCCGTCATTCTATTGATATAGCCCGCTAGGGGAGTGCCCCACTACGGCCCTGTCTCTGTCAGGGCCGTCCTTGGGTGCTTTTTAGACACTTTAAGAAATCACGATGGATGCAGATTGCTATTAATCCTCCGTGCAACTGGTGATTGAAAACGTGCAACTGGTGATTGAAAACGTGCACCTGGTCACCCAAAACACGGTTCTCTATGCGGTTAGCGGTGTTCCATATATTCATGTCCGCTTATGGCGCACCCTACTACGGACCTTTAGCAATGGGGGCCGGTCCGAATTATTTATGGAAGGTATGATTTTTTTTTTTTTCCACCATCTCTTTCTCTCTCTGCCGGGGCCGGCCAAGAGTGCTTTATGGACGGTTTAAAACATGACTATGGATGCAAATGCTCATTTTCCTCCGTGCACCTGGTGATTGAAAACGTGCATCTGGTAACCCAAAAATTATAAAAGGGTTTTAAATACTTTTACCCGTTTCTATTGATATAGCCCGCTAGGGGAGTGACCCACTACGGCCCTGTCTCTGTCAGGGCCGTCCTTGGGTGCTTTTTAGACACTTTAAGAAATCACGATGGATGCAGATTGCTATTAATCCTCCGTGCAACTGGTGATTGAAAACGTGCATCTGGTAACCCAAAATTTCAAATATGGTTCAAAATGAATTTAAAGGCACCCCTCTCATTGTTCCCCGCTATGGGAGCACCCCACTAAGGCCCTGTCTCGGTCTGGGCCGTCCTGAGTGCTTTATAGACACTTTAAGAAATCACGATGGATGCAGATTGCTATTAATCCTCCGTGCAACTGGTGATTGAAAACGTGCAACTGGTGATTGAAAACGTGCACCTGGTCACCCAAAACACGGTTCTCTATGCGGTTAGCGGTGTTCCATATATTCATGTCCGCTTATGGCGCACCCTACTACGGACCTTTAGCAATGGGGGCCGGTCCGAATTATTTATGGAAGGTCTGATTTTTTTTTTTTTCCACCATCTCTTTCTCTCTCTGCCGGGGCCGGCCAAGAGTGCTTTATGGACGGTTTAAAACATGACTATGGATGCAAATGCTCATTTTCCTCCGTGCACCTGGTGATTGAAAACGTGCATCTGGTAACCCAAAAATTAGAAAAGGGTTTTAAATACTTTTACCCGTCATTCTATTGATATAGCCCGCTAGGGGAGTGCCCCACTACGGCCCTGTCTCTGTCAGGGCCGTCCTTGGGTGCTTTTTAGACAGTTTAAGAAATCACGATGGATGCAGATTGCTATTAATCCTCCGTGCAACTGGTGATTGAAAACGTGCATCTGGTAACCCAAAAATTATAAAACTGTTTTAAATCATTTTACCGGTCATTCTATTGATATAGCCCGCTAGGGGAGTGCCCCACTACGGCCCTGTCTCGGTCGGGGCCGTCCTTGGTGCTTTTTAGACAGTTTAAGAAATCACGATGGAGGCAGATTGCTATTAATCCTCCGTGCAACTGGTGATTGAAAACGTGCATCTGGTAACCCAAAAATTATAAAACTGTTTTAAATCATTTTACCGGTCATTCTATTGATATAGCCCGCTAGGGGAGTGCCCCACTACGGCCCTGTCTCGGTCGGGGCCGTCCTTGGTGCTTTATGGACACTTTAAGATATTACGATGGATGCAGATTGCTATTAATCCTCCGTGCAACTGGTGATTGAAAACGTGCATCTGGTAACCCAAAAATTAAAATATGGTTCAAAACCCGGGTAACACCACTCTATTTACGGACATGACAGTAGAACTTACCCCCTGGAGCTATTGACCTCCAGGCTTGTAGGCCCTTACTCACCACCCGGGTATCACCCCTCTATTTCGGGGATGATACCAGCAGGGGACCCCCCCCCACCTCCACAACCTCGCATACCAGGTGAACCAGGGCACCCACACTTAAGCACCCCTCCTCGGACATTAAAGCAGATAACCGTGCTGTTATGAACCGCGTGCACCTGGTCACCCAAATGGAACTTGTGCACCTGGTCACCCAAATGGAACTTGTGCACCTGGTCACCCAAAAGGAACATGTGCACCTGGTCACCCAAAGACCGGCGTGCACCTGGTCACCCAAAAGGACCGTGTGCACCTGGTCACCCAAAGGCCGGCGTGCACCTGGTCACCCAAAAGGACCGTGTGCACCTGGTCACCCAAAGGACCATGTGCACCTGGTCACTCAAAACGGCCCATGTGCACCTGGTCACCCAAAACGGCCCATGTGCACCTGGGAACCCAAACGGCCCATGTGCACCTGGTCACCCAAAGGCCGGCGTGCACCTGGTCACCCAAAGGCCGGCGTGCACCTGGTCACCCAAAAGGACCGTGTGCACCTGGTCACCCAAAACGGCCCATGTGCACCTGGTCACCCAAAACGGCCCATGTGCACCTGGGAACCCAAACGGCCCATGTGCACCTGGTCACCCAAAGGCCGGCGTGCACCTGGTCACCCAAAGGCCGGCGTGCACCTGGTCACCCAAAAGGACCGTGTGCACCTGGTCACCCAAAACGGCCCATGTGCACCTGGTCACCCAAAACGGCCCATGTGCACCTGGGAACCCAAACGGCCCATGTGCACCTGGTCACCCAAAGGCCGGCGTGCACCTGGTCACCCAAAAGGACCGTGTGCACCTGGTCACCCAAAACGGCCCATGTGCACCTGGGAACCCAAACGGCCCATGTGCACCTGGTCACCCAAAGGCCGGCGTGCACCTGGTCACCCAAAACGGCCCATGTGCACCTGGTCACCCAAAAGACCCGTGTGCACCTGGTCACCCAAACGGCCCATGTGCACCTGGTCACCCAAACGGCCCATGTGCACCTGGTCACCCAAAATATTAAATATGGTTCAAAATGAATTTAAA
>NC_143039.1:78653614-78666114 GCF_057628025.1 Oncorhynchus mykiss
TATGTCAACCTGTTGTAATCTGAACCTGTTGTAATGTCAACCTGTTGTGATGTCAACCTGTTGTAATGTCAACCTGTTGTAATCTGAACCTGTTGTGATGTCAACCTGTTGTAATGTCAACCGGACTGGGACACCCTGAGATGCTATATCTTCGTTGATGGGGATATCCGACAGCGTATCAATCTCTTCCTCCGTGGAATCCAGAGCTGTTCCCCCTCCACTGCCTCTACCTCCTCCCCACCATTCACCCTGCGTGTGTGTAATTACACTGGGCACATTATTCTTCATTGTCTGTGAGACAGGCGTATCAGCCTTGGACTCAGCGTTGCCACTGCCCTCGGTAACCACTGCCGGGAGCTCAGTCACCATCACGCCTCTGAGCTCCTAGGAGTCGCCACGGCAACCTGGGCTACGTTTTAACACTGACATCGTCAACATCAACAGTATGTGCGACGGAATCTTGCAATTCCAATATTTGGAGTCTGGACCTGGGTGTGGAGGTCGGTGCTGGTCCGATCACATGCCCGACCCGCTCTCAGATCTGAAGTCATCTCACCTCTCCTGCTCCCTGTGCGTGCATGCCTGCCTCTTAAGTCCAATCTCCCCACAATCAGAATATTTTTTTGTACTTAAATTTTTTTGCTATAACACTGATATAACACTGATTTATGTATAATATTTATAATGATAATATACATATAAGTATAATTTGACCGCCCGGCTCGACTGGGTCTTATGTAAAACCATTTGAAATTGTGTTTTTTACATTGGATAAAAGTCGAGACTCAGAGCTATAAAATTGTATATTATGCACTACAGCTGAGGAACAATGGGAAAGTAATTCTGCTTTGAAAGTTGATAAACTTGTAGTCTCACTTTTAAGAAAATGGCCCTTGTATATTTTGGTACCTACAGGGCAGCTCTTCTTTGTCTCCACCCATTCAGCATCGTTCATGGGCCAGAGCTACCCACATCCAGATGGCCTTGGGGGTTGAGAAGCCCAATCAGGTGACATTAGATACATTTCCAGTAAGATAGTAATTATTTATGGACGAATCTAATACAAGGTAACATACATCGATATTCGCTAGAGTATTCGGTCCATCTCGTCTGCGTCATCAAATTCAACCTTTTACCATGATATGGTTCTGCGGTTGGAAGCGTAAGTTAGTGACACATAAAGTACTGAACAAACAAATGCCACCTTTAAAGAACACTTAACATGTGTGGCTATGTGGGGGGAGAGAGAAATGAGCAAAGAGAGCTCTGGTTTAACATAGATCAGCTTCCTCATAAAGCATGACAGAGGAAGAGGAAGACAGTGGGATGTTCAACAGCATGACAGAGGAAGAGAAAGGCAGTGGGATGTTCTACAGCATGACAGAAGAAGAGGAAGCCTGTGAGAGAGAGAGCCAGCCAGTCAGCCAGCCAGTCAGCCAGCCAGTCAGCCAGCCAGTCAGCCAGCCAGTCAGTCAGCCAGCCAGTCAGCCAGCCAGTCAGCCAGCCAGCCAGTCAGCCAGCCAGTCAGCCAGCCAGCCAGCCAGCCAGCCAGCCAGCTAGCTTCAACCAAACCAACCCGTCCCTACCGGTTTCCGGTCCGTCACAGGAGTGGAAATGTTGTTTTTCTTTCACTATTTACATTTTACAGACAAATTAATATTTGCTATTAAAATAATATAAATAATTAAACGTTAAAATAGGACGATTTCTATGCATGTTGTGAAAAAACACTTGTTTTTTTTTTGCCAGTGTTTCCACACGTTCCGTAACACTCAAGTTCAGTGGGGGGAGGGGGGGAATAAATCTTGTTTCTATGTTATTCTGTTTTTTTCCATTATATTAAATCTACAATATATGTGTGTGATTCCCCTGATCAGGGGAATGTTTGCGTGTATTGTCTGCTTAATGAACACAATAACAACTATTGATAAACAGCCTAGGCTGCACAGACCACTAACATAGTTAAACTCCTAATATTATATTCTTTAGAAAATACATTTTTAGAATATCTTACAAAGGCTTTTAATTTTTTTTTGGACCTGCATATAAACAAATGAATAATGGATTTCTTTGTGATGAGGAACATTCAATGGATGTATTGAAATAGACGCCCATCCACTCACAGCTCACACTCCCACTTCTCAGTGGGTAAAACTCGGACATGGGCCGCGCACGGACACACAACCTCTGACCACCCTAAGGCACACCCCGCCTCCTCCCTATCTCTTCTCCTCTATTTTCCTCCATCCCTCGCTCCCTCCAGCTCCCTCCAGCTCCCTCCAGCTCCCTCCATCCCTCCAGCTCCCTCGCTATCGGTGTCTGCATTCGCATGGTAGGTATTCAAAAAAAGCCTTTTTTCCTGCAAGAATGTGCTAAAAATTGGACTTTGAATTTATTTTTTATATATATACATATAGCATACTGACATTCCTGTGTGAACTAGGTAGTTATATAGAGGTTATAGAGGTTATTATATAGAGGCCGTTCTATTTTGGATGTTTTCATTACTGTTGGAAAATCATCTTGCCTTTGATTGCAAAATATGATCAAAGATGAGCATTAGAGATATGAACGTGAACAGCTAAGAGGAGTGTTGTTCGTCTATTTCCCTGTTTCATGTAGTAGGCCATGCAGCCAAACGGGGCTGTTGGTGAAGTTAGAGATGAATGGACCGTTAAGGAGAAGTTAACGAGGCAGACAGAGAGAGAGAGAGACAGAGAGAGAGAGAGAGAGAGAGAGAGAGAGAGAGAGAGAGAGAGAGAGAGAGAGAGAGAGAGAGAGAGAGAGAGAGAGAGAGAGAGAGAGAGAGAGATACAGAGAAAGAGAATCAGAGCGTTAACAGTCAGTCCACTGACACCCCGATCAGATCGCAGCAAAATCAGTGTTCTTGAACAGAGCAATACTCAACCATGGCAACGAAGCTGAACGAACTGCATGGAATTACGAAATGAAATAGATGGAAAGAGGGTAGTGTAGAAACCAAACAACTATTGGTCGAAAACAAATCCATCCATCCCAGACAACTTTCTGGACAAAATGTTTTGTGAAGGTGTAAACTTAGCAGTAAGTCGCTTGAACAGTATTTTTGACCTATCAGCTAACATATCAAATTTGAAAAAATCAAGCAGAAAACCTAAGAAAATGAACAACAACGAGAAAAGTGTTTGATGAAGAATGTTAAAACCTAAGAAAGACATTGAGGAACCTATCCAACCAAAAAAACACAGAGACCCAGAAAACCTGAGCCTACGCCTTCTCTACGCTGACTCACTTACAACAATACAGAAATACACTGCAGAAAAAAAAGAATGGAACAGCATGTCAGAAAACAGCTCAATATAATGGAAGAATCCATAGACTCTAACCACTTCTGGGAAAACTGAAACAAACAACAACACAAAGAGTTTGTTTTAGTGAAGATAAACCACTTCTCTGATCTTTTTTTTGTCTCTTTTACCAAAGAAACAAGAGTCTATATCTTCCATAAAATTGCCATGTGGTCTCCATATTAAATGATGGGAATATAACAATAACAATCAACAACACACAGAGTTACATAGAATTCAATTCAGTTTGGAAACAGGTTTTTGATATGCCAATACCTTGGCATCAGGTCTATGAACTGACGTATAAAACAACAATTGACACATAAAACCGTTAATTTTAATAAAATACTTGCCACAAAAAGAATGCTCAATATAAAGAAGTAGTTAGCGTCAACCACAAGGAAACAGAATCAATATTTCCTATTTCCATTTTATATATTGGGTGTTTGTCCCATTTTGTGAATTAATGGTTGGTGAATGTACCCCAGATCTCACAATCATAGAAGGGGCAATGGGTTCTATAACTGATTGAAGTATTTTTAGCCAGATCCTAAATGGGGTGCAGAGTTTTATGTTCCTTTTGATAATGCCCTTCTTTCCTTATGTCTTCAATAGTTCACAGCTTTGTTGAAGTTACCAAAGTAGGACCAATGATTTGTGTGCTCTAGATATAATTTGTATTTGTGGTCCTGGCAACTGGACCTTTTTTGGAACACCATTATTTTTGTCTTACTGAGATTTACTGTCAGGGCCCAGGTCTGGCAGAATCTGTGCAGAAGATCTAGGTGTTGCTGTAGGCCCTCCTTGGTTGGGGACAGAAGCACCAGATCATCAGAAAACAGTAGACATTTGACTTCAGATTCTAGTAGGGTGAGGCCGGGTGCTGCAGACTGTTCTAGTGCCTTTGCCAATTTGTTGATATCCACTGCTCAAAAAAAATAAAGGGAACACTTAAACAACACAATGTAACTCCAAGTCAATCACACTTCTGTGAAATCAAACTGTCCACTTAGGAAGCAACACTGATTGACAATACGTTTCACAAGCTGTTGTGCAAATGGAATAGACAACAGGTGGAAATTATAGGCAATTAGCAAGACACCCCCAATAAAGGAGTGGTTCTGCAGGCGGTGACCACAGACCACTTTCCAGATCCTATGCTTTCTGGCTGATGTTTTGGTCACTTTTGAATGCTGGCGGTGCTTTCACTCTAGTGGTAGCATGAGACGGAGTCTACAACCCACACAAGTGGCTCAGATAGTGCAGCTCTTCCAGGATAGAACATCAATGCGAGCTGTGGCAAGAAGGTTTGCTGTGTCTGTCAGCGTAGTGTCCAGAGCATGGAGGCGCTACCAGGAGACAGGCCAGTACATCAGGAGACGTGGAGGAGGCCGTAGGAGGGCAACAACCCAGCAGCAGGACCGCTACCTCCGCCTTTGTGCAAGAGGGAGCAGGAGGAGCACTGCCAGAGCCCTGCAAAATGACCTCCAGCAGGCCACAAATGTACATGTGTCTGCTCAAACGGTCAGAAACAGACTCCATGAAGGTGGTATGAGAGCCCGACGTCCACAGGTGGGGGTTGTGCTTACAGCCCAACACCGTGCAGGACGTTTGTCATTTGCCAGAGAACACCAAGATTGGCAAATTCGCCACTGGCGCCCTGTGCTCTTCACAGATGAAAGCAGGTTCACACTGAGCACATGTGACAGACGTGACAGAGTCTGGAGACGCCGTAGAGAACGTTCTGCTGCCTGCAACATCCTCCAGCATGACCGGTTTGGCGGTGGGTCAGTCATGGTGTGGGGTGGCATTTCTTTGGGGGGCCGCACAGCCCTCCATGTGCTCGCCAGAGGTAGCCTGACTGCCATTAGGTAACGAGATGAGATCCTCAGACCCCTTGTGAGACCATATGCTGGTGCGGTTGGCCCTGGGTTCCTCCTAATGCAAGACAATGCTAGACCTCATGTGGCTGGAGTGTGTCTGCAGTTCCTGCAAGAGGAAGGCATTGATGCTATGGACTGGCCCGCCCGTTCCCCAGATCTGAATCCAATTGAGCACATCTGGGACATCATGTCTCGCTCCATCCACCAACGCCACGTTGCACCACAGACTGTCCAGGATTTGGCGAATGCTTTAGTCCAGGTCTGGGAGGAGATACCTCAGGAGCATGCCCAGGCGTTGTAGGGAGGTCATCCAGGCACGTGGAGGCCACACACACTACTGAGCCTCATTTTGACTTGTTTTAAGGACATTACATCAAAGTTGGATCAGCCTGTGGTGTGATTTTCCACTTTAATTTTGAGTGTGATTTCAAATCCAGACCTCCATGGGTTGATCAATTTGATTCCCATTGATACATTTTTGTGTGATTTTGTTGTCAGCACATTCAACTTTGTAAAGAAAAAAGCATTTAATAAGAATATTTCATTCATTCAGATCTAGGATGTGTTATTTTAGTGTTCCCTTTATTTTTTGGGGCAGTGTATATATTGAAGAGGGTGGGGCTCAAGCTGCATCCATGTGTCATCTCACAAGGAAATACACTTTTTTTTGCGAATTTGCACACTTGTTGTTTGTGTACATTAATTTTATAAGATCATATATTTTCCCCCAATACGAGGTCATATGGTAAATTGTTACACAGCTATTTCACATTTGCTCAGTACATTGTTTTCACTGGGGAAATGTGCGAGATGTGTTGTGTTAATGATAATGCAGAGGAGGTGATGCATATCCCATGGCAGTTAATGGAAATTGTCTACTCTTTTGTGGATTGGGGTGATCAGTCCTTGGTTCCAAATATTGGGGAAGATGCCAGAGCTAAGGATGATGTGAAATACTTTAAGTATAGATAATTGGAATTTGTGGTCTGTATATTTTATCATTTCATTGATGATACCATCAACACCGCAGACCTTTTTGGGTTGAAGGTTTTGTTTTTTTAATTCATTTTATCCCGTAGTTCATTCTTTCTCCCCCCTCTCTGTCACTCACTCCCTGTCTGTTGCTCACTCTTTCTCTGTCGCTCACTCTCTCTCTCTCTCTCTCTCTCTCTCTCTCTCTCTCTCTCTCTCTCTCTCTCGCTCTCTCTCTCTCTTTCTCTCTCTCTCTTTCTCTCTCTAAAACTCTCTGTCTCGCCTTCTGACACAGAGTACAGATTATGTCCACACAAATGGGTTCACAGTTAACCTTACATAGGTTAAAATGCTCTTCTAATAAAATCGTATTCTGTGGTGTATTTAAAGTAAGACATTTTTGTACCAAAAGAGTGCAGCATTTTAGATTAATTATTAATGATGGTCAGTGCCATAGCTGGGCACACAGGTAAACGTGTATTTGTGTGTTTGTGTGCGTGTGTGTGTGTGTGTGTGTGTGTGTGTGTGTGTGTGTGTGTGTGTGTGTGTGTGTGTGTGTGTGTTTGTGTGTGTGTGTGTTTGTGTGCGTGTGCGTGTGCGTGTGCGTGTGCGTGTGCGTGTGCGTGTGCGTGTGCGTGTGCGTGTGTGTGTGTGTACAAGTGCGTACAAGTGGCAGTCAATGTATTATTCATTAGAGGCATGCCAACTAAATCGCTACACATACTGTTTATATACACGGAGTGGACAAAACCATTAAGAACACCTGCTCTTTCCATGACACAGACTGACCAGGTGAATCCAGGTGAAAGATATGATCCCTTATTGATGCCACCTGTTAAATGCACTTCAATCAGAGTAGATGAAGGGGAGGAGACGTCTGGAATCTGGATGGATCATCTCAACTTTTCACCTAAAATGACAGACATACAAACCTAACTATATATATATATATATATATATATATATATATATGTGCATATTCTTGATACCATTTGAAAGGAAACACTTTGACGTTTGTGAAACATTTATGTAGGATAATAATAACGTAATAGATCTGGTTGCATCATCTTTGAAATGCAAAAGAAAGGCATTTGAGACAGGGCGCTGTGGATAATTTCAATGTTGTCCGCAAGAGGGCAGCAACGGTGTGTGTGCCAAGTTTCAGATACGTTCAAGAATGAGAGAGCAACATAACATTTCGTATGAAAGTCTCCCAGGTGTTCCTCACACGTTTGCCCAAAATGTACCCAAGTAACCTCCAAGCAACCTCCAAGTGGCCGACTTGGTCAGTTGATAGATGTCCAAGTACATAACTATAGAAAACATATAAATGTGCTAATACACTATTTAAGTTTATACACAAAGATGAAGGGGGCTGTACTTTCTAGTCACGAACAGCTGAGGTCCTGGCTGCCTTTTAGGTCGAAATGTTGGTGGAAGTGACGCCACATCATCCTCAAGCACAATGTGCCAACGGTCCTCTGACTCAGTGGTAGTTGCCGCTGGTGCACTGGCCCTCTTACACTTATAGGCTGGCCTCTTCACATCTCTAAATGTGCCGAGCAGGGGTGGGTGTGGAGCCAGAAACAGCAGCAGGGGTCAGACTAGAGGAACCAGTTCCTACATTTGAATGTGGTCTCTTTGGAGTTGGCTCCCAGAGGTCATCTCTACCACTATTCCGGATTATATATTTATTTTTTACTTACTTTATTAAACCGTGACTTTAGCAGGGGTAAAACAATAATATCACTGAAGAGCATCAATACGTCAAAACATCTATAAACCTATATGTTATACGGGGTGGCAGGTAGCCTAGTGGTTAGAGCGTTGGACTGGTAACTGAATGGTGGGAAGATCAAATCCCCGAGCTGACAAGGTACAACTCTATCGTTCTGCCCCCTGAACAAAGCAGTTAATCCACTGTTCCCTGGTAGGCTGTCATTGAAAATAAGAATTTGTTCTTAACTCACTTGCCTAGTTAAATAAATACATTTAGAGTATAGGGAACACAATCACTATAATGAAAAATGTGGACCAGTAAGACACTCAAACACAGTCAAGGCATGTTATGGACAACAGAACATACAGCAATACATTGTACTCCTCAGGTCTATCTATATACAGTGCCTTGCGAAAGTATTCGGCCCCCTTGACCTTTTGCCACATTTCAGGCTTTAAACATAAAGATATAAAACTCTATTTTTTTGTAAAGAATCAACAACAAGTGGGACACAATCATGAAGTGGAATGACATTTATTTGATATTTCAAACTTTTTTAACAATTCAAAAACTGAAAAATTGGGCGTGCAAAATTATTCAGCCCCTTTACTTTCAGTGCAGCAAACTCTCGCCAGAAGTTCAGTGAGGATCTCTGAATGATCCAATGTTGACCTAAATGACTAATGATGATAAATACAATCCACCTGTGTGTAATCAAGTCTCTGTATAAATGCACCTGCACTGTGATAGTCTCAGAGGTCCGTTAAAAGCGCAGAGAGCATCATGAAGAACAAGGAACACACCAGGCAGGTCCGAGATACTGTTGTGAAGAAGTTTAAAGCCGGATTTGGATACAAAAATATTTCCCAAGCTTTAAACATCCCAAGGAGCACTGTGCAAGCGATAATATTGAAATGGAAGGAGTATCAGACCACTGCAAATCTACCAAGACCTGGCCGTCCCTCTAAACTTTCAGCTCATACAAGGAGAAGACTGATCAGAGATGCAGCCAAGAGGCCCATGATCACTCTGGATGAACTGCAGAGATCTACAGCTGAGGTGGGACACTCTGTCCATAGGACAACAATCAGTCGTATATTGCACAAATCTGGCCTTTATGGAAAAGTGGCAAGAAAGCCATTTCTTAAAGATATCCATAAAAAGTGTCGTTTAAAGTTTGCCACAAGCCCCCTGGGAGACACACCAAACATGTGGAAGAAGGTGCTCTGGTCAGATGAAACCAAAATTGAACTTTTTGGCAACAATGCAAAACGTTATGTTTGGCGTAAAAGCAACACAGCTGAACACACCATCCCCACTGTCAAACATGGTGGTGGCAGCATCATGGTTTGGGCCTGCTTTTCTTCAGCAGGGACAGGGAAGATGGTTAAAATTGATGGGAAGATGGATGGAGCCAAATACAGGACCATTCTGGAAGAAAACCTGATGGAGTCTGCAAAAGACCTGAGACTGGGACGGAGATTTGTCTTCCAACAAGACAATGATCCAAAACATAAAGCAAAATCTACAATGGAATGGTTCAAAAATAAACATATCCAGGTGTTAGAATGGCCAAGTCAAAGTCCAGACCTGAATCCGATCGAGAATCTGTGGAAAGAACTGAAAACTGCTGTTCACAAATGCTCTCCATCCAACCTCACTGAGCTCGAGCTGTTTTGCAAGGAGGAATGGGAAAAAATGTCAGTCTCTCGATGTGCAAAACTGATAGAGACATACCCCAAGCGACTTACAGCTGTAATCGCAGCAAAAGGTGGCGCTACAAAGTATTAACTTAAGGGGGCTGAATAATTTTGCACACCCAATTTTTCAGTTTTTGATTTGTTAAAAAAGTTTGAAATATCCAATAAATGTCGTTCCACTTCATGATTGTGTCCCACTTGTTGTTGATTCTTCAAAAAAAAACCTGGGGAAGGGTACCAAAACATTTCTGCAGCATTGAAGGTCCCCAAGACTACAGTGGCCTACATCATTCTTAAATGGAAGATGTTTTGAACCACCAAGACTCTTCCTAGAGCTGGCCGCCCGGCCAAACTGAGCAATCAGGGGAGAAGGGCCTTGGTCAGGGAGGTGACCAAGAACCTGATGGTCACTCTGACGGAGCTGCAGAGCTCCTCTGTGGAGATGGGAGAACCTTCCAGAAGGACAACCATCTCTGCAGCACTCCACTAATCAGGCCTTTCTGGTAGAGTGGCCAGACGGTAGCGACTCTTCTGTAAAAGGCACATGACCTTTGGGTTTGCCAATAGGCACCTAAAAACCCTCGGACCATGAGAGTCAAGATTCTCTGGTCTGTTGAAACCAAGATTGAACAATTTGGCCTTAATGCCAAGTGATACGTCTGCAGGAAATATATTTACATGCGAAACATGGTGGTGGCAGCATCATGCTGTGGGGATCTTTTTCAGCGGCAGGGACTTGGATACTTGTCAATATCGAGGCAAAGATGAACAGACATGAATCTGATCTAACATCTCTGGAGAGACCTGAAAATAGCTGTGCGGCGCCGCTCCCCATCCAACCTGACAGAGCTGGAGAGGATCTGGTTATCACGGTTATATAGGCAGACATAGGAAACGGCTACGGATAGCGGAAATATTTTGAGTCACTACTGCCATCTACTGGTAAACATAAATATACCAGGTTACTACATCCCCCCTTTAAAGCTATTAACCCAACTTCTTGTTCTACTTCAAATCAAATCAAAGTTTATTTGTCACGTGCGCCGAAAACAACAGGTATAGTAGACCTTAGAGTGAAATTTTGACTTACAGGCTCTAACCAATAGTGCAAAAAAGGTATTAGGTGAACAACAGGTAAGTAAAGAAATAAAACAACAGTAAAAAGACAGGCTATATACAGTAGCGAGACTATAGAAGTAGCGAGGCTACATACAGACACCGGTTAGTTAGGCTGATTGAGGTAGATGCTGCTCCAGTTTCAACTGTTCTGCCTTATTATTATTGGACCATGCTGGTCATTTATGAACATTTGAACATCTTGGCCATGTTCTGTTATAATCTTCACCCGGCACAGCCAGAAGAGGACTGGCCACCCCACATCAGCCACAGTGTCTCCTGACCCCTCCTGTCTCAGCCTCCAGTATTTATGCTGCAGTAGTTTATGTGTCGGGGGGCTAGGGTCAGTTTGTTATATCTGGAGTACTTCTCCTGTCCTATTCGGTGTCCTGTGTGAATGTAAGTATGCTTTCTCTAATTCTCTCCTTCTCTCTTTCTTTCTCTCTCTCGGAGGACCTGAGCCCTAGGACCATTCCTCAGGACTACCTGACATGATGACTCCTTGCTGTCCCCAGTCCACTTGGCTGTGCTGCTGCTCCAGTTTCAACTGTTCTGCCTGCGGCTATGGAACCCTGACCTGTTTACTGGACGTGCTACCTGTCCCAGACCTGCTGTTTTCAACACTTTAGAGACAGTCAGATCGGTAGAGATACTCTCAATGATCGGCTATGAAAAGCCAACTGACATTTACTCCTGAGGTGCTGACTTGCTGCACCCTAGACAACTACTGTGATTATTATTATTTGACCATGCTGGTCATTACGAACATTTGGACATCTTGGCCATGTTCTGTTATAGCATTTCGCTACACTCGCATTAACATCTGATAACCAATGTGACAAATAAAATTGGATTTGATTTGATTATAATCTCCACCTGGCACAGCCAGAAGAGGACTGGCCACCAGTCATAGCCTGGTTCCTCTCCAGGTTTCTTCCTAGGTTTTGGCCTTTCTAGGGAGTTTTTCCGAGCCACCGTGCTTCTACACCTGCATTGCTTGCTGTTTGGGGTTTTAGGCTGGGTTTCTGCACAGCACTTTGATATATCTGCTGATGTAAGAAGGGCTAAATAAATAAATTGATATATGATGAACAGAGTGTAGCAGTAGCGTAAAAAGAGGGTTTGGGGGAGTGTTGGGGTGGGGGCACACAATGCAAATAGTCCGGGTAGCCATTTGATTACCTGTTCAGGAGTCTTATGGCTTGGGGGTAAAAACTGTTGAGAAGCCTTTTTGTCCTAGACTTGATGCTAGAAAGAACAGTCTATGACTGGGATGGCTGGGGTCTTTGACAATTTTTTGACAACTTCATTCCTTTCTGAGCTATGCTATTTTCATATTTACATTTTTTAAAACATGATCTCCTTTAGGATCTGAACAAGTCTGGCGGACATCTCTCTCTAATAGAGCGTCTCCGAGGTGGTGCAGCTGGTGCCACCAGTCTGGCGGACATCTCTCTCTAATAGACCATCTCCGAGGTGATGTAGCTGGTGCCACCAGTCTGGCAGACATCTCTCTCTACTAGAGCGTCTCCGAGGTGGTGTAGCTGGTGCCACCAGTCTGGCGGACATCTCTCTCTAATAGAGCGTCTCCGAGGTGGTGGAGCTGGTGTCACCAGTCTGGCGGACATCTCTCTCTAATAGAGATGGTGAAACAAAGTCCTTTTGTGGAGACCGGCGTCCTCCATCCTCCTCAAAACTTCACCCAAGTTTCTGAGATGTTCCTCGCTTCGTGACTCCCGCGACAAGAATGTCGTCGAGGTAAACCGCTACCTTGGGTATCCCC
>NC_143039.1:78671114-78736114 GCF_057628025.1 Oncorhynchus mykiss
GTCTATATCTATATATCTGGAGAGTACTCCTTTATCCCCTTTCTATATCTGGAGAGTACTCCTTTATCACCTCTCTATATCTGGAGAGTACTCCTTTATCCCCTCTCTATATCTGGAGAGTCTCCTATATCCCCTGTCTACATCAATATATCTGGAGAGTACTCCTATATGCCCTGTCTACATCTTTATAATTGGAGGGTACTCCTATATCCCCTGTCTATATCTTTATATCTGGAGAGTACTCCTTTATCCCCTTTCTATATCTGGAGAGTACTCCTATATCCCCTGTCTATATCTATATATCTGGAGAGCACTCCTTTATCCCCTTTCTATATCTGGAGAGTACTTCTTTATCCCCCGTCTATATCTGGAGCGTACTCCTACATCCCCTGTCTATATCTGGAGAGTACTCCGTTATCCCCTGTCTATATCCATATATCTGGAGAGTACTCCTTTATCCCCTGTCTATATCTGGAGAGTACTTCTTCATCCCCTGTCTATATCTGGAGAGTACTCCTTTATCCCCTGTCTATATGTGGAGAGCACTCCTTTATCTCCTGTCTATATCTGGAGAGTACTCATATGTCCCCTGTCTAAATCTGGAGAGTACTTCTATATCCCCTTTCTATATCTATATATCTGGAGAGTTCTCCTTTATCCCCTGTATATATCTGGAGAGTACTCCTACATCCCCTGTCAATATCTATATATCTGGAGAGTACCTCTTTGTCCCCTGTCTATATCTGGAGTGTACTCCTACATCCCCTGTCTATATCTGGAGAGTACTCCTTTATCCCCTGTCTATATCTGGAGAGTAATCCTTTATCCCCTGTCTATATCTGGAGAGTACTCCTTTATCCCCTGTCTATATCTGGAGAGTACTCCTTTATCCCCTGTCTATATCTATATATCTGGAGAGTACTCCTTTATCCCCTGTCTATATCTGGAGAGTATTTCTTTATCCCCTGTCTATATCTGGAGAGTACTCCTTTATCTCATGTCTATATCTGGAGAGTACTCCTATATCCCCTGTCTATATCTGGAGAGTACTCCTATATCCCCTGTCTATATCTATATATCTGGAGAGTACTCCTTTATCCCCTGTCTATATCTGGA
Source organism: Oncorhynchus mykiss (assembly GCF_057628025.1). Lineage (NCBI taxonomy): Eukaryota > Metazoa > Chordata > Actinopteri > Salmoniformes > Salmonidae > Oncorhynchus > Oncorhynchus mykiss. The sequence goes on from NC_143039.1 coordinate 78,672,231, forward strand.
GAGTTCTCCTTTATCCCCTGTCTATATGTATATATCTGGATAGTACTCCTATATCTAGATATCTGGAGAGTTCTCCTATATCCCCTGTCTATATCTATATATCTGGAGAGTACTCCTATATCCATTGTCTATATCTATATTTCTCGAGAGTACACCTATGTCACATGTCTATATCTGGAGAGTACTCCTATATCCCCTGTCTACATCTATATATTTCGAGAGTATTCCTATATCCTTGTCTATATCTATATATCTGGAGAGTACTCCTATATCCCCTGTCTATATCTTGAGAGTACTCATTTATCCCCTGTCTATATCTGGAGAGTACTCCTTTATCCCCTCTTTATATCTGGAGAGTCTCCTATATCCCCTGTCTACATCTATATATTTGGAGAGTACTCCTATATCCCCTGTCTATATCTGGAGAGTACTCCTATATCCCCTGTCTACATCTATATATTTGGAGAGTACTCCTATATCCCCTGTCTATATCTATATATCTGGAGAGTACTCCTTTATCCCCTGTCTACATCAATATATCTGGAGAGTACTCCTATATGCCCTGTCTACATCTATATAATTGGAGGGTACTCCTATATCCCCTGTCTATATCTTTATATCTGGAGAGTACTCCTTTATCCCCTTTCTATATCTGGAGAGTACTCCTATATCCCCTGTCTATATCTATATATCTGGAGAGCACTCCTTTATCCCCTTTCTATATCTGGAGAGTACTTCTTTATCCCCCGTCTATATCTGGAGCGTACTCCTACATCCCCTGTCTATATCTGGAGAGTACTCCGTTATCCCCTGTCTATATCCATATATCTGGAGAGTACTCCTTTATCCCCTGTCTATATCTGGAGAGTACTTCTTCATCCCCTGTCTATATCTGGAGAGTACTCCTTTATCCCCTGTCTATATGTGGAGAGCACTCCTTTATCTCCTGTCTATATCTGGAGAGTACTCATATGTCCCCTGTCTAAATCTGGAGAGTACTCCTATATCCCCTTTCTATATCTATATATCTGGAGAGTTCTCCTTTATCCCCTGTATATATCTGGAGAGTACTCCTACATCCCCTGTCGATATCTATATATCTGGAGAGTACCTCTTTATCCCCTGTCTATATCTGGAGCGTACTCCTACATCCCCTGTCTATATCTGGAGAGTACTCCTTTATCCCCTGTCTATATCTGGAGAGTAATCCTTTATCCCCTGTCTATATCTGGAGAGTACTCCTTTATCCCCTGTCTATATCTGGAGAGTACTCCTTTATCCCCTGTCTATATCTATATATCTGGAGAGTACTCCTTTATCCCCTGTCTATATCGGTAGAGTCTCCAAACCTGAGACTGTTGTATGGCAGCAGTTGAACATGCAAATATCCTCCTGTAACATAAAAGTCTAAATAAAATGCATTTGTTCTCTCTTTCTCTCTACTCTCTCTATTCCCTCTCTCTCTCTACTCTCTGTCTGTCTCTCTCTCTCTCTCTCTCTACTCTCTCTATTCTCTCCCTCTCTCCCTCTCTCTCTCTTCTCTCTCTATTCTCTCTCTTTATTCTCTCTCTCTCTCTACTCTCTCTCTACTCTCTCTTCTCTCTCTATTCTCTCTCTCTATTCTCTCTCTCTCTCTACTCTCTGTCTGTCTCTCTCTCTCTCTCTCACTCTCGATTCTCTAATCTCCCTACTCTCTGTCTATCTCTCTCTCTCTCTATTCTCTAATCTTTCTACTCTCTCTCTCTCTCTCTCTCTCTCTCTCTCTCTCTCTCTCTCTCTCTCTCTCTCTCTCTCTCTCTCTCTCTCTCTCTCTCTCTCTCTCTCTCTCTCTCTCTCTCTCTCTCTCTCTCTCTCTCTCTCTCTCTCTCTCTCAATTCAATTCAATTCAATTCAAGGGGCTTTATTGGCATGGGAAACATATGTTAACATTGCCAAAGCAAGTGAAGTAGATAATATACAAAAGTGAAATAAACAATACAAATGACCGGTAAACATTACAATCACAGAAGTTCCAAAATAATAAAGACATTTCAAATGTCATATTATGTACATATAAAGTGTTGTAACGAAGTGTTGTAAGGATCTCTCTATCTCTGTCTCTAGCTTCCTTCCTCCTTTCATCTCCCTCAGTCTCCTTCCGTATCACTGTCTCCCTTTCTTGCCTGAGAGCTGTTGTATCCACAAGTGGAAATCCACCAAATCCTCTTGCGATAAAATCACACCTCCACACACCTCCACACACCTCCACACACACCTCCACACACACCTCCACACACCTCCACACACACCTCCACACACCTCCACACACACCTCCACACACACCTCCACACACATCCACACACCTCCACACACACCTCCACACACACCTCCACACACACCTCCACACACCTCCACACACACCTCCACACACCTCCACACACCTCCACACACCTCCACACACACCTCCACACACACCTCCACACACCTCCACACACACCTCCACACACCTCCACACACCTCCACACACCTCCACACACACCTCCACACACACCTCCACACACATCCACACACCTCCACACACACCTCCACACACACCTCCACACACATCCACACACCTCCACACACCTCCACACACACCTCCACACACACCCACACACCTCCACACACACCTCCACACACCTCCACACACCTCCACACACCTCCACACACACCTCCACACACACCTCCACACACCTCCACACACACCTCCACACACCTCCACACACACCTCCACACACACCTCCACACACACCTCCACACACACCTCCACACACCTCCACACACACCTCCACACACCTCCACACACCTCCACACACACCTCCACACACACCTCCACACACCTCCACACACACCTCCACACACCTCCACACACACCTCCACACACACCTCCACACACATCCACACACCTCCACACACACCTCCACACACACCTCCACACACACCTCCACACACCTCCACACACACCTCCACACACCTCCACACACCTCCACACACCTCCACACACACCTCCACACACACCTCCACACACCTCCACACACACCTCCACACACCTCCACACACCTCCACACACACCTCCACACACACCTCCACACACATCCACACACCTCCACACACACCTCCACACACACCTCCACACACATCCACACACCTCCACACACCTCCACACACACCTCCACACACACCCACACACCTCCACACACACCTCCACACACCTCCACACACCTCCACACACCTCCACACACACCTCCACACACACCTCCACACACACCTCCACACACCTCCACACACACCTCCACACACACCTCCACACACACCTCCACACACACCTCCACACACCTCCACACACACCTCCACACACCTCCACACACCTCCACACACCTCCACACACACCTCCACACACACCTCCACACACCTCCACACACACCTCCACACACCTCCACACACACCTCCACACACACCTCCACACACATCCACACACCTCCACACACACCTCCACACACACCTCCACACACACCTCCACACACACCTCCACACACCTCCACACACACCTCCACACACACCTCCACACACATCCACACACCTCCACACACACCTCCACACACACCTCCACACACATCCACACACCTCCACACACCTCCACACACACCTCCACACACACCCACACACCTCCACACACACCTCCACACACACCTCCACACACCTCCACACACCTCCACACCTCTCCACACACACCTCCACACACCTCCACACACACCTCCACACACCTCCACACACCTCCACACACCCAGAAGGTGTGAGGTACAGTGGGGTGACATGGGTAAAGGAATAAATATAATATAATTTATCCAGGCAGCTCTTGTGGAGTCCACACAGAGTGTGCCTGCTTGTGTCAAGACTCAGTTAAGCAGGGATGCGTTCGGCACTAAATGCTTGAAGACTTTATTGGGCTCCATAAAAAGTGGTCTTGATTCAATCGTTAAAACACATGATCTCATTAACAGGGCTAGTTAAGCACTTCACTCTACTTTCATCTCTCTCTCTCTATCTCTCTCTGCCTCTCTCTCTCTCTCTCTCTCTCTCTCTCTCTCTCTCTCTCTATATATATATATATATATATATATACAGTATATAATGTACATATATACATATATATCTTTCTCTATCTATATAAATAAAAAAATATTTTTTTCTCTCTCTCTACATACATACTGATTTGTTTATTTTTTTGCTGTGTCATGTACACCTTTAAAATGGTGTTTAAATACAAAACAAATTGGCAATACAACAAATCATTCTTAAAACATTAGCCTGCTGGTCTTACTGAGTCTATAGGAACATTAGACTGCTGGCCTTACTGAGTCTATAGGAACATTAGCCTGCTGGTCTTACTGAGTCTATAGGAACATTAGCCTGCTGGTCTTACTGAGTCTATAGGAACATTAGCCTGCTGGTCTTACTGGGTGGATAGGAACATTAGCCTGCTGGTCTTACTGAGTGGATAGGAACATTAGCCTGCTGGCCTTACTGGGTGGATAGGAACATTAGCCTGCTGGCCTTGCTGAGTGGATAGGAACATTAGCCTGCTGGTCTTACTGGGTGGATAGGAACATTAGCCTGCTGGTCTTACTGGGTCTATAGGAACATTAGCCTGCTGGTCTTACTGGGTGGATAGGAACATTAGCCTGCTGGCCTTACTGGGTGGATAGGAACATTAGCCTGCTGGCCTTACTGAGTGGATAGGAACATTAGACTGCTGGCCTTACTGGGTGGATAGGAACATTAGCCTGCTGGCCTTACTGAGTGGATAGGAACATTAGCCTGCTGGCCTTACTGGGTGGATAGGAACATTAGCCTGCTGGCCTTACTGAGTGGATAGGAACATTAGCCTGCTGGCCTTACTGAGTCTATAGGAACATTAGCCTGCTGGTCTTACTGAGTCTATAGGAACATTAGACTGCTGGCCTTACTGAGTCTATAGGAACATTAGCCTGCTGGCCTTACTGAGTCTATAGGAACATTAGACTGCTGGCCTTACTGAGTCTATAGGAACATTAGCCTGCTGGTCTTACTGAGTCTATAGGAACATTAGCCTGCTGGCCTTACTGAGTCTATAGGAACATTAGCCTGCTGGTCTTACTGAGTCTATAGGAACATTAGACTGCTGGCCTTACTGAGTCTATAGGAACATTAGCCTACTGGCCTTACTGAGTCTATAGGAACATTAGACTGCTGGCCTTACTGAGTCTATAGGAACATTAGCCTGCTGGTCTTACTGAGTCTATAGGAACATTAGCCTGCTGGCCTTACTGAGTCTATAGGAACATTAGCCTGCTGGTCTTACTGAGTCTATAGGAACATTAGACTGCTGGCCTTACTGAGTGGATAGGAACATTAGCCTGCTGGCCTTACTGGGTGGATAGGAACATTAGCCTGCTGGCCTTACTGAGTCTATAGGAACATTAGCCTGCTGGTCTTACTGAGTCTATAGGAACATTAGACTGCTGGCCTTACTGAGTGGATAGGAACATTAGCCTGCTGGCCTTACTGGGTGGATAGGAACATTAGCCTGCTGGCCTTACTGAGTGGATAGGAACATTGGCCTGCTGGCCTTACTGGGTGGATAGGAACATTAGCCTGCTGGCCTTACTGAGTGGATAGGAACATTAGCCTGCAGGCATTACTGAGTGGATAGGAACATTAGACTGCTGGCCTTACTGAGTGGATAGGAACATTAGCCTGCTGGCCTTACTGGGTGGATAGGAACATTAGCCTGCTGGTCTTACTGAGTCTATAGGAACATTAGCCTGCTGGCCTTACTGAGTCTATAGGAACATTAGCCTGCTGGTCTTACTGAGTCTATAGGAACATTAGACTGCTGGCCTTACTGAGTGGATAGGAACATTAGCCTGCTGGCCTTACTGGGTGGATAGGAACATTAGCCTGCTGGCCTTACTGAGTGGATAGGAACATTAGCCTGCTGGTCTTACTGAGTCTATAGGAACATTAGACTGCTGGCCTTACTGAGTGGATAGGAACATTAGACTGCTGGCCTTACTGGGTGGATAGGAACATTAGCCTGCTGGCCTTACTGAGTGGATAGGAACATTGGCCTGCTGGCCTTACTGGGTGGATAGGAACATTAGCCTGCTGGCCTTACTGAGTGGATAGGAACATTAGCCTGCAGGCATTACTGAGTGGATAGGAACATTAGACTGCTGGCCTTACTGAGTGGATAGGAACATTAGCCTGCTGGCCTTACTGGGTGGATAGGAACATTAGCCTGCTGGCCTTACTGGGTGGATAGGAACATTAGCCTGCTGGCCTTACTGAGTCTATAGGAACATTAGCCTGCTGGTCTTACTGAGTCTATAGGAACATTACACTGCTGGCCTTACTGAGTCTATAGGAACATTAGCCTGCTGGCCTTACTGAGTCTACAGGAACATTAGACTGCTGGCCTTACTGAGTCTATAGGAACAACGCGCCTGCTGATCTTACTGAGTCTATAGGAACATTAGCCTGCTGGCCTTACTGAGTCTATAGGAACATTAGCCTGCTGGTCTTACTGAGTCTATAGGAACATTAGACTGCTGGTCTTACTGAGTGGATAGGAACATTAGCCTGCTGGCCTTACTGGGTGGATAGGAACATTAGCCTGCTGGCCTAACTGAGTGGATAGGAACATTGGCCTGCTGGCCTTACTGGGTGGATAGGAACATTAGCCTGCTGGCCTTACTGAGTGGATAGGAACATTAGCCTGCAGGCATTACTGAGTGGATAGGAACATTAGACTGCTGGCCTTACTGAGTGGATAGGAACATTAGCCTGCTGGCCTTACTGGGTGGATAGGAACATTAGCCTGCTGGCCTTACTGGGTGGATAGGAACATTAGCCTGCTGGCCTTGCTGGGTGGATAGGAACATTAGCCTGCTGGCCTTACTGAGTCTATAGGAACATTAGCCTGCTGGCCTTACTGAGTGGATAGGAACATTAGACTGCTGGCCTTACTGGGTGGATAGGAACATTAGCCTGCTGGCCTTACTAAGTCTATAGGAACATTAGCCTGCTGGCCTTACTGGGTGGATAGGAACATTAGACTGCTGGCCTTACTGAGTGGATAGGAACATTAGACTGCTGGCCTTACTGGTGGATAGGAACAGTAGCCTGCTGGCCTTACTGGGTGGATAGGAACATTAGCCTGCTGGCCTCACTGGGTGGATAGGAACATTAGCCTGCTGGTCTTACTGAGTGATCTCATCCAGGCCGGTCCATTTGTCTCCAAGTACCTTGCTGCGGAACCTGACATTAACCTCTCTTGTGTAGGGGCCAGTATTTTGACTTCGTGATGAAAGCGTGCCCAAAGTAAACTGCATGTTACTCAGGCCCAGAAGCTAGGATATGCATATAATTGGTAGATTGGATAGAAAACACTCTAAGGTTTCTAAAACGTTTACAATTATGTATGTGAGCATGACAGAACTGATATGGCAGGCGAAACCCAAACCCCCGCAAAAAAAAAAAATCTGCCTACCACTATTTTCAATGGTCATCACTTTTATTATAAGGCCAAGTTCTCCCAGATTGCAGTTCCTAGGGCTTCCACTAGATGTCAACAGTCTTCAGAAAGAGTTTCAGGCTCGTTTTTGGAAAAATTTGCCAGGAATTGTTGTTTTTCTTGGTGGCTTATATGCTGAGGGCCCTGACCTTAAAGATCTCATCCAGGCCTGTCTGACTCTAAGTACCTTGCTTGCTGTGGTGACAATCCTTCTCAGCATATTTCTCTGGCTGACAGTGGAATTGCCAAACCAACAAACAATACAACAAGGTAAAATACTCTCAATGAAAGATTTGTAGAACAGAGTCAGTATAGTACAGTCTATATTAAAATATCCTTGCTTTTTGAGAAAGTACAGTCTCTGTTGACTCTATGTAGATCAGGTCTGTACATTTACTCCACTGAAGCTTATCGTCCAAGAGGACACCCAGGTATAGGTATTCCTCTACAATCTCTGTTCTGACCTCTGATGTATGTTGCAGAGATATGGTGTTGTACACTTCCTGAAGTCTATGCACATCTCTTTGGTCTTGTTGGTGTTGAGGACCAAGTGTGATTCCTCACACCACTCTACAAAGTCATCTAGGACCCCGGGCCATGATGTTCCTCGTCATCATGCAACAGGCTGATCAAGGCAGTGTCATCAGCGAACTTAACAAGGTGTCCTGTCAGGATGAAAACTACTACAACTATTAGTGTACAAGATGTACAGAAGTGGAGACAAAACACATCCCTGAGGAGAGACAGTGTTGGTGGTGGAGTGGAGACAAAACACATCCCTGAGGAGAGCCTGTGTTGGTATTGCGTATATCCGACACATGGGGACCTATTTTGACTCGCTAAGCATTGGCTCAGGAAGTCTAACAGCCACAAAACCAGCCCCCCATCTAAGGAGAAGTCCCGAATGAGTCTCTGTGCCAGAATGTAGGGCTGTGTTGAAGGCAGAAGAAAAGTCAACAAACACAAACCTAACATGGGATTTGGATCTAGGTGTCTATAGACCATGTTAAGGAGGGTAAGAATGGCATCATCAACTCCTCTGAGAGGCAGATAGGCAAACTGAAATGGGTCAGGAAGCTTCTGGGTGACGCTGAGAATATGACTTTTCACAAGTTTCTCAAGGCATTTCATTCCTAAGGATGTCAAGGCGACAGGGCGGTAGTCATTCAGCACAGAGGGATTAGATGCTTTAGGAATGGGTATAATTGTTGAGTTTTCCCACAATACTGGCACGTGTTGCTGGTCAAGTGAGGATTGGGAAATGTCTGTAAAAACACCAGCCAGTTGTTCAGCACTGTGCTTTAACACACTTATTTAGTCTGGGCTTTTGTATGTGTTACATCCACTGAACAACTTTAGAACATCAGACTGGTGAACAACAACTCTCTCCAACATCAGACTGGTGAACAACAACTCTCTCCAACATCAGACTGGTGAACAACAACTCTCTCCACCATCAGACTGGTGGACAACAACTCTCTCCAACATCAGACTGGTGAACAACAACTCTCTCATACATCAGACTGGTGGACAACAACTCTCTCCAACATCAGACTGGTGAACAGCAACTCTCTCCAACATCAGACTGGTGAACAACAACTCTCTCCAAAATCAGACTGGTGAACAACAACTCTCTCCAACATCAGACTCCTGAACAACAACTCTCTCCAACATCAGACTGCTGAACAACAACTCTCTCCAACATCAGACTGGTGAACAACAACTCTCTCATACATCAGACTGGTGAACAACAACTCTCTCCAACATCAGACTGGTGAACAACAACTCTCTCATACATCAGACTGGGGAACAACAACTCTCTCATACATCAGACTGGTGAACAAAAACTCTCTCATGCATCAGACTGGTGAACAATAACTCTCTCATACATCAGACTGCTGAACAACAACTCTGTCCAACATCAGACTGTTGAACAACAACTCTCTCCAACATCAGACTGGTGAACAACAACTCTCTCCAACATCAGACTGCTGAAAAACAACTCTCTCCACCATCAGACTGGTGGACAACAACTCTCTCCAACATCAGACTGGTGAACAACAACTCTCTCCAACATCAGACAGGTGGACAACAACTCTCTCCAACATCAGACTGGTGGACAACAACTCTCTCCAACATCAGACTGGTGAACAACAACTCTCTCCAACATCAGACTCCTGAACAACTACTCTCTCCAACATCAGACTGGTGAACAACAACTCTCTCCAACATCAGACTGCTGAACAACAACTCTCTCCAACATCAGACTGTTGGACAACAACTCTCTGTAACATCAGACTGGTGAACAACAACTCTCTCCAACATGAGACTGGTGAACAACAACTCTCTCCAACATCAGACTGTTGGACAACAACTCTCTCAAACATCAGACTGCTGAACAACAACTCTCTCCAACATCAGACTGGTAAACAACAACTCTCTCCAACATCAGACTGTTGGACAACAACTCTCTCCAACATCAGACTGCTGAACAACAACTCTCTCAAATATCAGACTGGTGAACAACATTTCTCTCCAACATCAGACTGGTGAACAACAACTCTCTCCAACATCAGACTGTTGGACAACAACTCTCTCAAACATCAGACTGCTGAACAACAACTCTCTCATACATCAGACTGGTGAACAACAACTCTCTCATACATCAGACTGTTGGACAACAACTCTCTCCAACATCAGACTGGTGAACAACAACTCTCTCAAACATCAGACTGGTGAACAACAACTCTCTCCAACATCAGACTGCTGAACAACAACTCTCTCCAGCATCAGACTGGTGAACAACAACTCTCTCCAACATCAGACTGTTGAACAACAACTCTCTCCAACATCAGACTGTTGAACAACAACTCTCTCAAACATCAGACTGCTGAACAACAACTCTCTCCAACATCAGACTGCTGAACAACAACTCTCTCATACATCAGACTCCTGAACAACAACTCTCTCCAACATCAGACTGGTGAACAACAACTCTCTCCAACATCAGACTGCTGAAACACAACTCTCTCCAACGTCAGACTGGTGGACAACAACTCTCTCCAACATCAGACTGGTGAACAACAACTCTCTCCAACATCAGACTGGTGAACAACAACTCTCTCCAACATCAGACTGGTGGACAACAACTCTCTCCAACATCAGACTGGTGGACAACAACTCTCTCCAACATCAGAGTGGTGAACAACAACTCTCTCCAACATCAGACTGGTGGACAACAACTCTCTCCAACATCAGACTGTTGGACAACAACTCTCTCAAACATCAGACTGGTGAACAACAACACTCTCCAACATCAGACTGGTGAACAACAACTCTCTCCAACATCAGACTGGTGAACAACAACTCTCTCCAACATCAGACTGTTGGACAACAACTCTCTCAAACATCAGACTGCTGAACAACAACTCTCTCCAACATCAGACTGGTGAACAACAACTCTCTCCAACATCAGACAGTTGGACAACAACTCTCTCCAACATCAGACTGTTGGACAACAACTCTCTCAAACATCAGACTGGTGAACAACAACACTCTCCAACATCAGACTGTTGGACAACAACTCTCTCAAACATCAGACTGCTGAACAACAACTCTCTCCAACATCAGACTGGTGAACAACAACTCTCTCCAACATCAGACAGTTGGACAACAACTCTCTCCAACATCAGACTGTTGGACAACAACTCTCTCAAACATCAGACTGGTGAACAACAACACTCTCCAACATCAGACTGGTGAACAACAACTCTCTCCAACATCAGACTGCTGAACAACAACTCTCTTCAACATCAGACTGTTGAACAACAACTCTCCAACATCAGACTGCTGAAACACAACTCTCTCCAACGTCAGACTGGTGGACAACAACTCTCTCCAACATCAGACTGGTGAACAACAACTCTCTCCAACATCAGACTGGTGGACAACAACTCTCTCCAACATCAGACTGGTGGACAACAACTCTCTCCAACATCAGACTGGTGGACAACATTTCTCTCCAACATCAGACTGGTGAACAACAACTCTCCAACATCAGACTTTTGGACAACAACTCTCTCAGACATCAGACTAATGAACAACAACTCTCTCATACATCAGACTGCTGAACAACAACTCTCTCATACATCAGACTGCTGAACAACAACTCTCTCCAACATCAGACTGCTGAACAACAACTCTCTCAAACACCAGACTATTGAACAACAACTCTCTCCAACATCAGACTGGTGAACAACAACTCTCTCTAACATCAGACTGTTGAACAACAACTCTCTCCAACATCAGACTGGTGAACAACAACTCTCTCCAACATCAGACTGGTGAACAACAACTCTCTCATACATCAGACTGGTGAACAACAACTCTCTCATACATCAGACTCCTGAACAACAACTCTCTCTAACATCAGACTGGTGAACAACAACTCTCTCCAACATCAGACTGGTGAACAACAACTCTCTCATACATCAGACTGGTGAACAACAACTCTCTCATACATCAGACTGGTGAACAACAACTCTCTCCAACATCAGACTGGTGAACAACAACTCTCTCCAACATCAGACTGGTGAACAACAACTCTCTCCAACATCAGACTGGTGAACAACAACTCTCTCCAACATCAGACTGGTGAACAACAACTCTCTCATACATCAGACTGGTGAACAACAACTCTCTCATACATCAGACTGGTGAACAACAACTCTCTCCAACATCAGACTGGTGAACAACAACTCTCTCCAACATCAGACTGGTGAACAACAACTCTCTCCACCATCAGACTGGTGGACAACAACTGTCTCCAACATCAGACTGGTGAACAACAACTCTCTCATACATCAGACTGGTGGACAACAACTCTCTCCAACATCAGACTGGTGAACAGCAACTCTCTCCAACATCAGACTGGTGAACAACAACTCTCTCCAAAATCAGACTGGTGAACAACAACTCTCTCCAACATCAGACTCCTGAACAACAACTCTCTGTAACATCAGACTGGTGAACAACAACTCTCTCCAACATCAGACTGGTGAACAACAACTCTCTCATACATCAGACTGGTGAACAACAACTCTCTCCAGCATCAGACTGGTGAACAACAACTCTCTCATACATCAGACTGGGGAACAACAACTCTCTAATACATCAGACTGGTGAACAAAAACTCTCTCATGCATCAGACTGGTGAACAATAACTCTCTCATACATCAGACTGGTGAACAACAACTCTCTCCAACATCAGACTGCTGAACAACAACTCTCTCATACATCAGACTGGTGAACAACAACTCTGTCCAACATCAGACTGCTGAACAACAACTCTCTCATACTCCAGACTGCTGAACAACAACTCTCTCCAACATCAGACTGCTGAACAACAACTCTCTCCACCATCAGACTGGTGAATAACAACTCTCTCATACATAAGACTGGAGAACAACAACTCTCTCCAACATCAGACTGATGAACAACAACTCTCTCCAACATCAGACTGTTGAACAACAACTCTCTCAAACATCAGACTGGTGAACAACAACTCTCTCCAACATCAGACTGGTGAACAACAACTCTGTCCAACATCAGACTGGTGAACAACAACTCTCTCCAACATCAGACTGATGAACAACAACTCTCTCCAACATCAGACTGTTGAACAACAACTCTCTCAAACATCAGACTGGTGAACAACAACTCTCTCCAACATCAGACTGGTGAACAACAACTCTCTCCAACATCAGACTGGTGAACAACAACTCTCTCCAACATCAGACTGCTGAAAAACAACTCTCTCCACCATCAGACTGGTGGACAACAACTCTCTCCAACATCAGACTGGTGAACAACAACTCTCTCCAACATCAGACAGGTGGACAACAACTCTCTCCAACATCAGACTGGTGGACAACAACTCTCTCCAACATCAGACTGGTGAACAACAACTCTCTCCAACATCAGACTCCTGAACAACTACTCTCTCCAACATCAGACTGGTGAACAACAACTCTCTCCAACATCAGACTGCTGAACAACAACTCTCTCCAACATCAGACTGTTGGACAACAACTCTCTGTAACATCAGACTGGTGAACAACAACTCTCTCCATCATGAGACTGGTGAACAACAACTCTCTCCAACATCAGACTGCTGAACAACAACTCTCTCCAACATCAGACTGGTGGACAACAACTCTCTCAAACATCAGACTGGTGAACAACAACTCTCTCCAACATCAGACTGGTGAACAACAACTCTCTCCAACATCAGACTGTTGGACAACAACTCTCTCAAACATCAGACTGCTGAACAACAACTCTCTCCAACATCAGACTGGTAAACAACAACTCTCTCCAACATCAGACTGTTGGACAACAACTCTCTCCAACATCAGACTGCTGAACAACAACTCTCTCAAATATCAGACTGTTGAACAACAATTCTCTCCAACATCAGACTGGTGAACAACAACTCTCTCCAACATCAGACTGTTGGACAACAACTCTCTCAAACATCAGACTGCTGAACAACAACTCTCTCATACATCAGACTGGTGAACAACAACTCTCTCATACATCAGACTGTTGGACAACAACTCTCTCCAACATCAGACTGGTGAACAACAACTCTCTCAAACATCAGACTGGTGAACAACAACTCTCTCCAACATCAGACTGCTGAACAACAACTCTCTCCAACATCAGACTGGTGAACAACAACTCTCTCCAACATCAGACTGTTGAACAACAACTCTCTCCAACATCAGACTGTTCAACAACAACTCTCTCCAACATCAGACTCCTGAACAACAACTCTCTCCAACATCAGACTGGTGAACAACAACTCTCTCCAACATCAGACTGCTGAAACACAACTCTCTCCAACGTCAGACTGGTGGACAACAACTCTCTCCAACATCAGACTGGTGAACAACAACTCTCTCCAACATCAGACTGGTGGACAACAACTCTCTCCAACATCAGACTGTTGGACAACAACTCTCTTAAACATCAGACTGGTGAACAACAACACTCTCCAACATCAGACTGGTGAACAACAACTCTCTACAACATCAGACAGTTGGACAACAACTCTCCAACATCAGACTGCTGAACAACAACTCTCTCAAACATCAGACTGGTGAACAACATTTCTCTCCAACATCAGACTGGTGAACAACAACTCTCCAATATCAGACTGTTGGACAACAACTCTCTCAGACATCAGACTAATGAACAACAACTCTCTCATACATCAGACTGCTGAACAACAACTCTCTCATACATCAGACTGCTGAACAACAACTCTCTCCAACATCAGACTGCTGAACAACAACTCTCTCAAACACCAGACTATTGAACAACAACTCTCTCCAACATCAGACTGGTGAACAACAACTCTCTCTAACATCAGACTGTTGAACAACAACTCTCTCCAACATCAGACTGGTGAACAACAACTCTCTCCAACATCAGACAGGTGGACAACAACTCTCTCCAACATCAGACTGGTGGACAACAACTCTCTCCAACATCAGACTGATGAACAACAACTCTCTCCAACATCAGACTCCTGAACAACTACTCTCTCCAACATCAGACTGGTGAACAACAACTCTCTCCAACATCAGACTGCTGAACAACAACTCTCTCCAACATCAGACTGTTGGACAACAACTCTCTGTAACATCAGACTGGTGAACAACAACTCTCTCCAACATCAGACTGGTGGACAACAACTCTCTCCAACATCAGACTGGTGGACAACAACTCTCTCCAACATCAGACTGGTGAACAACAACTCTCTCCAACATCAGACTGGTGGACAACAACTCTCTCCAACATCAGACTGTTGGACAACAACTCTCTCAAACATCAGACTGGTGAACAACAACACTCTCCAACATCAGACTGGTGAACAACAACTCTCTCCAACATCAGACTGGTGAACAACAACTCTCTCCAACATCAGACTGTTGGACAACAATCTCTCTCAAACATCAGACTGCTGAACAACAACTCTCTCCAACATCAGACTGGTGAACAACAACTCTCTCCAACATCAGACAGTTGGACAACAACTCTCTCCAACATCAGACTGCTGAACAACAACTCTCTCAAACATCAGACTGGTGAACAACATTTCTCTCCAACATCAGACTGGTGAACAACAACTCTACAACATCAGACTGTTGGACAACAACTCTCTCAGACATCAGACTAATGAACAACAACTCTCTCATACATCAGACTGCTGAACAACAACTCTATCATACATCAGACTGCTGAACAACAACTCTCTCCAACATCAGACTGCTGAACAACAACTCTCTCAAACACCAGACTATTGAACAACAACTCTCTCCAACATCAGACTGGTGAACAACAACTCTCTCTAACATCAGACTGTTGAACAACAACTCTCTCCAACATCAGACTGGTGAACAACAACTCTCTCCAACATCAGACAGGTGGACAACAACTCTCTCCAACATCAGACTGGTGGACAACAACTCTCTCCAACATCAGACTGGTGAACAACAACTCTCTCCAACATCAGACTCCTGAACAACTACTCTCTCCAACATCAGACTGGTGAACAACAACTCTCTCCAACATCAGACTGCTGAACAACAACTCTCTCCAACATCAGACTGTTGGACAACAACTCTCTGTAACATCAGACTGGTGAACAACAACTCTCTCCAACATGAGACTGGTGAACAACAACTCTCTCCAACATCAGACTGCTGAACAACAACTCTCTCCAACATCAGACTGGTGGACAACAACTCTCTCAAACATCAGACTGGTGAACAACAACTCTCTCCAACATCAGACTGGTGAACAACAACTGTCTCCAACATCAGACTGTTGGACAACAACTCTCTCAAACATCATACTGCTGAACAACAACTCTCTCCAACATCAGACTGGTAAACAACAACTCTCTCCAACATCAGACTGTTGGACAACAACTCCCTCCAACATCAGACTGCTGAACAACAACTCTCTCAAATATCAGACTGTTGAACAACATTTCTCTCCAACATCAGACTGGTGAACAACAACTCTCTCCAACATCAGACTGTTGGACAACAACTCTCTCAAACATCAGAATGCTGAACAACAACTCTCTCATACATCAGACTGGTGAACAACAACTCTCTCATACATCAGACTGTTGGACAACAACTCTCTCCAACATCAGACTGGTGAACAACAACTCTCTCAAACATCAGACTGGTGAACAACAACTCTCTCCAACATCAGACTGCTGAACAACAACTCTCTCCAACATCAGACTGGTGAACAACAACTCTCTCCAACATCAGACTGTTGAACAACAACTCTCTCCAACATCAGACTGTTGAACAACAACTCTCTCCAACATCAGACTGCTGAACAACAACTCTCTCCAACATCAGACTGCTGAACAACAACTCTCTCCAACATCAGACTCCTGAACAACAACTCTCTCCAACATCAGACTGGTGAACAACAACTCTCTCCAACATCAGACTGCTGAAACACAACTCTCTCCAACGTCAGACTGGTGGACAACAACTCTCTCCAACATCAGACTGGTGAACAACAACTCTCTCCAACATCAGACTGGTGGACAACAACTCTCTCCAACATCAGACTGGTGGACAACAACTCTCTCCAACATCAGACTGGTGAACAACAACTCTCTCCAACATCAGACTGGTGGACAACAACTCTCTCCAACATCAGACTGTTGGACAACAACTCTCTCAAACATCAGACTGGTGAACAACAACACTCTCCAACATCAGACTGGTGAACAACAACTCTCTCCAACATCAGACTGGTGAACAACAACTCTCTCCAACATCAGACTGTTGGACAACAACTCTCTCAAACATCAGACTGCTGAACAACAACTCTCTCCAACATCAGACTGGTGAACAACAACTCTCTCCAACATCAGACAGTTGGACAACAACTCTCTCCAACATCAGACTGCTGAACAACAACTCTCTCAAACATCAGACTGGTGAACAACATTTCTCTCCAACATCAGACTGGTGAACAACAACTCTCTCATACATCAGACTGCTGAACAACAACTCTCTCCAACATCAGACTGCTGAACAACAACTCTCTCAAACACCAGACTATTGAACAACAACTCTCTCCAACATCAGACTGGTGAACAACAACTCTCTCTAACATCAGACTGTTGAACAACAACTCTCTCCAACATCAGACTGGTGAACAACAACTCTCTCCAACATCAGACTGGTGAACAACAACTCTCTCATACATCAGACTGGTGAACAACAACTCTCTCATACATCAGACTCCTGAACAACAACTCTCTCCAACATTAGACTGGTGAACAACAACTCTCTCCAACATCAGACTGCTGAACAACAACTCTCTCCAACATCAGACTGGTGAACAACAACTCTCTCCAACATCAGACTGTTGGACAACAACTCTCTCCAACATCAGACTGCTGAACAACAACTCTCTCAAACATCAGACTGGTGAACAACATTTCTCTCCAACATCAGACTGGTGAACAACAACTCTCCAACATCAGACTGTTGGACAACAACTCTCTCAGACATCAGACTAATGAACAACAACTCTCTCATACATCAGACTGCTGAACAACAACTCTCTCCAACATCAGACTGTTGGACAACAACTCTCTCCAACATCAGACTGCTGAACAACAACTCTCTCAAACATCAGACTGGTGAACAACATTTCTCTCCAACATCAGACTGGTGAACAACAACTCTCCAACATCAGACTGTTGGACAACAACTCTCTCAGACATCAGACTAATGAACAACAACTCTCTCATACATCAGACTGCTGAACAACAACTCTCTCATACATCAGACTGCTGAACAACAACTCTCTCCAACATCAGACTGCTGAACAACAACTCTCTCAAACATCAGACTGGTGAACAACATTTCTCTCCAACATCAGACTGGTGAACAACAACTCTCTCCAACATCAGACTGTTGGACAACAACTCTCTCAAACATCAGACTGCTGAACAACAACTCTCTCCAACATCAGACTGGTGAACAACAACTCTCTCCAACATCAGACAGTTGGACAACAACTCTCTCCAACATCAGACTGCTGAACAACAACTCTCTCAAACATCAGACTGGTGAACAACATTTCTCTCCAACATCAGACTGGTGAACAACAACTCTCTCATACATCAGACTGCTGAACAACAACTCTCTCATACATCAGACTGCTGAACAACAACTCTCTCCAACATCAGACTGCTGAACAACAACTCTCAAACACCAGACTATTGAACAACAACTCTCTCCAACATCAGACTGGTGAACAACAACTCTCTCTAACATCAGACTGTTGAACAACAACTCTCTCCAACATCAGACTGGTGAACAACAACTCTCTCCAACATCAGACTGGTGAACAACAACTCTCTCATACATCAGACTGGTGAACAACAACTCTCTCATACATCAGACTCCTGAACAACAACTCTCTCCAACATCAGACTGGTGAACAACAACTCTCTCCAACATCAGACTGCTGAACAACAACTCTCTCCAACATCAGACTGCTGAACAACAACTCTCTCCAACATCAGACTGGTGAACAACAACTCTTTCCAACATCAGACTGGTGGACAACAACTCTGTCCAACATCAGACTGTTGGACAACAACTCTCTCAAACATCAGACTGGTGAACAACAACACTCTCCAACATCAGACTGGTGAACAACAACTCTCTCATACATCAGACTGCTGAACAACAACTCTCTCATACATCAGACTGCTGAACAACAACTATCTCATACATCAGACTGCTGAACAACAACTCTCTCATACATCAGACTGCTGAACAACAACTCTCTCAAACACCAGACTGTTGAACAACAACTCTCTCCAACATCAGACTGGTGAACAACAACTCTCTCTAACATCAGACTGTTGAACAACAACTCTCTCCAACATCAGACTGTTGGACATCAACTCTCTCAAACATCAGACTGGTGAACAACTCTCTCATACATCAGACTGGTGGACATCAACTCTCTCCAACATCAGACTGCTGAACAACAACTCTCTCAAACATCAGACTGTTGAACAACAACTCTCTCCAACATCAGACTGGTGAACAACAACTCTCTCCAACATCAGACTGTTGAACAACAACTCTCTCAGACATCAGACTGCTGAACAACTCTCTCTAACATCAGACTGGTGAACAACAACTCTCTCATACATCAGACTGGTGGACATCAACTCTCTCAAACATCAGACTGGTGAACAACAACTCTCTCCAACATCAGATTGTTGAACAACAACTCTCTCAAACGTTTATAATGATGCTCCCATTTGTTTTACCTCCGACACAAAGTTGTCTGATTCAAATCTTGAGACGAAAACATTCAGTTCATTAGCCATGGTCTTAGACCTCATGTGTCATAAGGTCAGCACTGTTTTTTCCCCTGTCTATGTCGGGGGCACTAGCCATGGATTTAATGACTTGCCAGGCCACCCTTGCGTTTCCTGAGGAGAGGGTCCTCTCCACCCTTGTGTTTACTGAGGAGAGACTCCTGAGTTCATCAAGATCAGAGCTGCTGTCTCAAATACCTCCCACATAGTACAGTCAAAACACCCCTGGAGACCAAATACCTCCCACATAGTAGTCAAACCACCCCTGGAGACCAAATAACTCCCACAGAGTACAGTCAAACCACCCCTGGAGACCAAATACCTCCCACATAGTACAGTCAAACCACCCCTGGAGACCAAATACCTCCCACAGAGTACAGTCAAACCACCCTGGAGACCAAATACCTCCCACATAGTACAGTCAAAACACCCCTGGAGACCAAATACCTCCCACATAGTACAGTCAAACCACCCCTGGAGACCAAATACCTCCCACATAGTACAGTCAAACCACCCTGGAGACCAAATTCCTCCCACATAGTACAGTCCAAACACCCCTGGGGACAAGTGACACTGTTTTCATTTCACATCTGGACAGTTTTAACTGTGGGTTTCTCCCTCTCGAGGAGCCGACAGTAGGTTGGCCTGAGGTAGTTTTAACTTTGGGTTTCTCCCTCTCTAGGAGCTGACAGTAGGTTGGCCTGAGGTAGTTTTAACTGTGGGTTTCTCCCTCTCTAGGAGCCGACAGTAGGTTGGCCTGAGGTAGTTTTAACTGTGGGTTTCTCCCTCTCCAGGAGCCGACAGTAGGTTGGCCTGAGGTAGTTTTAACTGTGGGTTTCTCCCTCTCTAGGAGCCGACAGTAGGTTGGCCTGGGGTAGTTTTAACTGTGGGTTTCTCCCTCTCTAGGAGCTGACAGTAGGTTGGCCTGAGGTAGTTTTAACTGTGGGTTTCTCCCTCTCTAGGAGCCGACAGTAGGTTGGCCTGAGGTAGTTTTAACTGTGGGTTTCTCCCTCTCTAGGAGCCGACAGTAGGTTGGCCTGAGGTAGTTTTAACTGTGGGTTTCTCCCTCTCTAGGAGCCGACAGTAGGTTGGCCTGGGGTAGTTTTAACTGTGGGTTTCTCCCTCTCTAGGAGCTGACAGTAGGTTGGCCTGAGGTAGTTTTAACTGTGGGTTTCTCCCTCTCCATGAGCCGACAGTAGGTTGGCCTGAGGTAGTTTTAACTGTGGGTTTCTCCCTCTCTAGTAGCCGACAGTAGGTTGGCCTGAGGTCGTTTTAACTGTGGATTTCTCCCTCTCCAGGAGTCGACAGTAGGTTGGCCTGAGGTCGTTTTAACTGTGGATTTCTCCCTCTCTAGGAGCCGACATTAGGTTGGCCTGAGGTAGTTTTAACTGTGGGTTTCTCCCTCTCCAGGAGCCGACAGTAGGTTGGCCTGAGGTAGACCACATTGTGGTCTGATGTCCCCAGGGGAGGTCTGGTGGTGGCAGAAACACATTTGGTATTGTCCCATAGCACAAATCAAGAGTCCAATTTTTCCTAGTGTGACATTTCACATACTGGTGGTATGTGCGCAGGACTTTGTGCAAGGTACAGTTGTTAAAATACCTTAAAATACATTTCGGTGCATCGGGGGAGATGGATTCCAGTATCTATGTCAAATTATAAATAATCTCTGATGCCTTTGTTATATTAGCTTTCGGGTGAATGTACATGAAGGTAACAAACAATTAGGGTAACTCCCGGGGCAGATAGCAGGGTAGATCGTAGGGTAGATAGTAGGGCAGATAGTAGGGCAGATAGTAGGGCAGATAGTAGGGCAGAGAGTAGGGTAGATAGTAGGGTAGATAGTAGGGCAGATAGTAGGGCAGATAGTAGGGCAGATAGTAGGGCAGATAGTAGGGCAGAGAGTAGGGTAGATAGTAGGGTAGATAGTAGGGTAGATAGTAGGGCAGATAGTAGGGCAGATAGTAGGGCAGATAGTAGGGCAGATAGTAGGGCAGAGAGTAGGGTAGATAGTAGGGTAGATAGTAGGGTAGATAGTAGGGTAGATCGTAGGGTAGATCGTAGGGTAGATAGTAGGGTAGATAGTAAGGCAGATAGTAGGGTCGCAGTGACACAGACATCAGTTCACTGTCGGGGGTACAGAGTCTCTCTCTTACCAGGATCGATTTACACCACTGGTCCCTGACAAGCAGGCCGTGAAGTTTCCCTGTAACTGTCAGATCACAGTCCGCTCTGACCAGAGTGAAGCCGGCCGGCTCCTCTTCTCTGTCCGGGACTCTGTTATCCAGCCAAGTCTCAGTAAATGCCAGCAAACAGGCCTCCCGATATTCGTATTGGAAGATTCGCTGACAGCTCATATACGCTTTCCCCCTCAGTGACTCGCTCACACACCCTCTATCTCTCTCTATGTGTGTATATATATATATATACAGTGCCTTGCGAAAGTATTCGGCCCCCTTGAACTTTGCGACCTTTTGCCACATTTCAGGCTTCAAACATAAAGATATAAAACTGTATTTTTTTGTGAAGAATCAACAACAAGTGGGACACAATCATGAAGTGGAATGACATTTATTGGATATTTCAAACTTTTTTAACAAATCAAAAACTGAAAAATTGGGCGTGCAAAATTATTCAGCCCCTTTACTTTCAGTGCAGCGAACTCTATCCAGAAGTTCAGTGAGGATCTCTGAATGATCCAATGTTGACCTAAATGACTAATGATGATAAATACAATCCACCTGTGTGTAATCAAGTCTCCGTATAAATGCACCTGCACTGTGATAGTCTCAGAGGTCCGTTAAAAGCGCAGAGAGCATCATGAAGAAAAAGGAACACACCAGGCAGGTCCGAGATACTGTTGTGAAGACGTTTAAAGCCGGATTTGGATACAAAAGATTTCCCAAGCTTTAAACATCCCAAGGAGCACTGTGCAAGCGATAATATTGAAATGGAAGGAGTATCAGACCACTGCAAATCTACCAAGACCTGGCGTATATATATATATATATATATACAGTTCAGTGACTCGCTCAAACTCCCTCTATCTCTCTCTATGTGTGTATATATATATACAGTTCAGTGACTCACTCACACACCCTCTATCTCTCTCTATGTATATATATATCTACAGTTCAGTGACTCACTCACACACCCTCTATCTCTCTCTATGTATATGTATATATATATACAGTTCAGTGACTCACTCACACACCCTCTATCTCTCTCTATGTATATATATATACAGTTCAGTGACTCACTCACACACCCTCTATCTCTCTCTATGTATATATATATCTACAGTTCAGTGACTCACTCACACACCCTCTATCTCTCTCTATGTGTGTGTATATATATATATATATATATATATATATATATATATATATATATATATATATATATATATATATATATATATACATACAGTTGAAGTCAGAAGTTTACATACACCTTAGCCAAATACATTTAAACGTTTTTCACAATTCCTGACATTTAATACCAGGAAACATTCCCAGTCTTAGATCAGTTAGGATCACCACTTTATTTTAAGAATGTGAAATGTCAGAATAATAGTAGAGAACATTTTTTATTTCAGTTTTTATTTCTTTCATCACATTCCCAGTGGGTCAGAAGTTTACATAAACTCAATTAGTATTTGGTAGCATTGCCTTTAAATTGTTCAACTTGGGTCAAATGTTCTAGGTAGACTTCCACAAGCTTCCCACAATAAATTGGGTGAATTTTGGCCCATTCCTCCTGACAGAGCTGGTGTAACTGAGTCAGGTTTGTAGGCCTGCTTGCTCACACACACTTTTTCATAGGTTTGAGGTCAGGGCTTTGTGATGGCCACTCCAATACCTTGACTTTGATGTCCTTAAGCCATTTTGCCACAACTTTGGAAGTCTGCTTGAGGTCATTGTCCATTTGGAAGACCAATTTGTGACCAAGCTTTAACTTCCTGACTGATGTCTTGAGATGTTGCTTAAAAAAATCCACATAATTTTCCTGCCCTCATGATGCCCTGTATTTTCTGAAGTGCACGAGTCCCTCTTGCAGCAAAGCACCCCCACACCATGATGTTGCCACTGATCGTGCTTCACGGTTGGGATGGTGTTCTTCAGCTTGCAAGCCTCCCCCTTTTTCCTCCAAACATAACAATGGTCATTATGACTAAACAGTTCTATTTTTGTTTCATCAGACCAGAGGACATTTCTCCAAAAAGTACGATATTTGTCCCCATGTGCAGTTGCAAACCGTATTCTGTCTTTTTATGGCGGAAGCAGTGGCTTCTTCCTTGCTGAGCGGCCTTTCAGGTGATGTCGATATAGGACTCTACTTTTGTACCTGTTTCCTCCAGCATCTTCACAATGTCCTTTGCTGTTGTTCTGGGATTGATACGCACATTTCGCACCAAATTACGTTGATCAGAACGCATCTCCTTCCTGAGCGGTATGACGGCTGCGTGGTCCCATGGTGTTTATACTTGCGTACTATAAGTTATACAGATGAATGTGGTACGTTCAGGCGGTAGGAAATTACTCTCAAGGATGAACCAGACTTGTGGAGGTCTACAATATGTATTCTGAGGTCTTGGCTGATTTCTTTAGATGTTCCCATGATGTCAAGCAAAGAGGCACTGAGTTTGAAGGTAGGCCTTGAAATACATCCACAGGTACACCTCCAATTGACACGAATTAAGTTAATTTGCCGATCAGAAGCTTCTAAAGCCATGACATAATTTTCTGGAATTTTCCAAGCTGTTTAAAGGCACAGTCAACTTAGTGTATGTAAACTTCTGACCCACTGGAATTGTGATACAGTGAAATAACCAGTCTGTATACAATTGTTGGAAAAATTACTTGTGTCATGCACAAAGTAGATGTCCTAACCGACATGCCAAAACTATAGTTTGTTAACAAGACATTTGTGGAGTTGCTGAAAAACAAGTTTTAATGACTCCAACCTAAGTGTATGTAAACTAGTTTTAATAACTCCAACCTAGTGTATGTAAACTTCCGACTTCCAATCCCTGAGCTACAAATCTAGCGTTCTGAAATTGAACAAGGCATTTAACCCACTGTTCACCGGTAGGCTGTCATTTTAAATAATAATTTGTTGTTTAACTGACTTGCCAAGTTAAATAAAGGTTGCATTTAAATGTAGGGAATAGGGTGCCATTTGGGATGCACACCCTGGATGTGTTCCAGCTATATAAGTTTACACTTATCAATGACCTTCTCATCCTTTTCTCAGAAGGGTCAAGGGTCAATTCTCTCCACTTTTAGCTCACTAGGCACTTTGAACCTTACTTACTCAAAATACACAGCCATTAGTGAAGCATTATGAATCAGAGTTTATGTGACAGAGAGGCAGAGAGGATAGGGGGTAGGGACTAGGGGGTAGAGACTAGGGGGTAGAGACTAGGGAGTAAGGGATAGGAGATGGGGTAGGGGTAAGGGATAGGAGATGGGGTAAGGGTAGGAGATAAGAGATAGGATAAGGGGTAGGGGTAAGGAATGGGGGATAGTGGGTAAGGGGTAAGGGATAGGAGATGTGGTAGGGGTAGGGAATAGGGGATAGGGGGTAAGGGATAGGGTTGGGATAGGGGCTAGGGGGTAATGGATAGGGGATAGGGGATGGGATAGTGGATAGGGGGTAAGGGATAGGGGATAGGGGATGGGATAGGGGGTAAGGGGTAGGGGATAGGGGATGGGATAGGGGATAGGGATAAGGGGTAGGGGATAGGGGATGGGATAGTGGATAGGGGGTAAGGGATAGGGGATGGGATAGTGGATAGGGGGTAGGGGATGGGATAGTGGATAGGTGGTAAGGGGTAGGGGATAGGGGGTAAGGGATAGGGGATGGGATAGTGGATAGGGGGTAGGGGATGGGATAGTGGATTGTGGGTAAGGGATAGGGGATGGGATAGTGGATAGGGAGTAAGGGGTAGGGGGTAAGGGGTAAGGGGTAGGGGATGGGATAGTTGATAGGGGTAAGGGGTAGGGGATGGGATAGTGGATAGGGGGTAAGGGGTAGGGGGTAGAGGATAGGGGGTGGGATAGTGGATAGGGGGTAAGGGGTAGGGGGTAAGGGGTAGGGGATAGGGGGTAAGGGGTAGGGGGTAGGGGATAGGGGATGGGATAGTGGATAGGGGGTAAGGGGTAGGGGGTAAGGGGTAGGGGATAGGGGGTAAGGGATAGGGGATAGGGGGTAAGGGATAGGGATGGGATAGTGGATAGGGGGTAGGGGATTGGATAGTGGATTGTGGGTAAGGGATAGGAGATGGGATAGTGGATAGGGAGTAAGGGGTAGGGGGTAAGAGGTAAGGGGTAGGGGATGGGATAGTTGATAGGGGTAAGGGGTAGGGGATGGGATAGTGGATAGGGGGTAAGGGGTAGGGGGTAGGGGATAGGGGGTAAGGGGTAGGGGGTAAGGGGTAGGGGGTAGGGGATAGGGGATGGGATAGTGGATAGGGGGTAAGGGGTAGGGGGTAAGGGGTAGGGGATAGGGGGTAAGGGATAGGGGATGGGATAGTGGATAGGGGGTAGGGGATGGGATAGTGGATTGTGGGTAAGGGATAGGGGATGGGATAGTGGATAGGGAGTAAGGGGTAGGGGGTAAGGGGTAAGGGGTAAGGGGTAGGGGGTAAGGGGTAGGGGGTAGGGGATAGGGGATGGGATAGTTGATAGGGGTAAGGGGTAGGGGATGGGATAGTGGATAGGGGGTAAGGGGTAGGGGGTATGGGGTAAGGGGTAGGGGGTAAGGGGTATGGGGTAGGGGGTAAGGGGATGCTGTAAAGCTATAGCTCCTAAAGAGTGCAGTGCTACGGGTGTGTCTCAATAGTCTATGGATACATCCTCTCATTTTTTATTTCGTTTCATGTCATATTGGACCTGGAGTTTTTCCTGATCACGTTAATTGGAAAAAACTCTGAATCTGGAAGGGACGGTCGATACGGCAGAATATACTTTCACCTCTTCCATTCAGTCAGATTTGTTTTTGGGTGAAGAAAACGAGCTTAGCAACTTCATACTTTTCACAGTCGGAACTTGACCCTCCCAAAAAAAAAGGGTGACTCTCAAGGTTGAGAGGAGTTTGACAGGGGAAAGTTTTTTTTTTTTTGTCCTAAAGTTTCCTACAACCCCAGAGGCTTAATTCAATGGCATTTAGCTTCTGCCAAGAGCTGTGTGAGAACATCATTGGAGAATCAAGGCTGTACAAATACAAAAGGAATGTGCTGGATTTTTTAAAAGCATAATTTGGGCCCCTTGGTAAAGGAGGAAGTGCCAGAAAGGTGTTGCAGAGTTCTTGTAACATTTTCCATGACTTTGTCTGATTTGTACTAATCCTTGGATTAAAAAAAAAGTAGATAAAAAAAAAAGTAGAAATGTGAACATTTACAAATTTTGAAGAAACTCGCAGAAAATCCCAGATATCTCCTTGAACCTATCTATTAAACCTCGAGAAGGTATTATCTAAAAAACATGTAGTTATAAGGGAAGCAGAGATAAATACTTTTCATGGACTGTACAGTGTTTCTAAAAGCCTACAGATGTATAATCTTAATTTGATCACCTTGTTTGAACCTGTAGTGTGTTTGAAGTTTAAAAAAATGCTACTGGAGTTGTATTTGTATTTACACAAGAAATAAGAAATAAGACAGGAAGCTTTATTCAGGGTCAGTGTTCAGGACCTCTGAGAGGAAGCTATATACACGATGTCACATCCTGGCCATAGAGGCTTTTTATTCTCTATTTTGGTTAGGCCAGGGTGTGACTAGGGTGGGCATGTTTTCTTATTCTTTGTTTTCGGCCAGGTGTGGTTCTCAATCAGGGACGGCTTGTCTATCGTTGTCTCTGATTTAGGAACCATACTTAGGTAGCCTTTTCCCAGCTGTGTTTTGTGGGTGATTATTTTTCCATGTGTGTTCGTGTGCATCTTGGTTGCGGCAAGATCTTTGCTGTTTACCTTTTGGTTATCAAAAGATGTGTAACTACTGGTCGATGTATGACAGGGAGTTTGAGGATAGACACAGGGTCAGTGTTCAGTACCAACTTTACAATTTGCATGGATACTGGAGTATTTTAGGTAGATGTGACCATGTAGGCAGGGGTACTGGAGTATTTTTGGTAGATGTGACCATGCAGGCAGGGATACAGGAGTATTTTAGGTAGATGTGACCATGCAGGCAGGGATACTGGAGTATTTTAGGTAGAGATGTGAACATGCAGGCAGGGATACTGGAGTATTTTAGGTAGAGATGTGTTCATGCAGGCAGGTATTAGGAGTATTTTAGGTAGAGATGTCTACATGTAGGCAGGTATTAGGAGTATTTTAGGTAGAGATGTCTACATGTAGGCAGGTATTAGGAGTATTTTAGGTAGATGTGTACATGCAGGCAGGGATACTGGAGTATTTTAGGTAGAGATGTGTACATGCAGGCAGGGATACTGGAATATTTTAGGTAGAGATGTGTACATGCAGGCAGGTATTAGGAGAAAGTGATGTGTAGCAGGACAAATAATAATACAAATATTAATAATAAGAGTAAACAGTATGGCAGCAGAAGTGTGGGTGTGGGTGTGTGTGTGTTTCAGTGTGTGTGTGTGTTTCAGTGTGTGTGTGTGTTTCAGTGTGTGTGTGTGTGTGTGTGTGTTAGTGTATGCGTGATTATCCGCCTTGACTTTTCCACGTTTTGGATTCAGGTTTTAACACAACAACCCCAGGTGGAAAAGTGCATGGTAGCAGGAATATATGAAATGAAGAAATGAATTGTGAAAATGTGTTTTTTTTTTCCCCCCCAGAAATTATATGAAAAATATTGTCTTTCTCAGATTTTGAATAGATTTTAAATGGGTATGAATATAGGGTACTGGTCAAAAGTTTGGACACACCTACTCATTAAAGGGGTTTTCTTTATTTTTGCTATTTTCTACAATTTAATAGTAATAGTGAAGACATCAACTATAAAATAACACATATGGAATCATGTAGTAACCAAAGAAGTGTTGAACATATTTAAATCAGTAGGGGTAGGGTTAGGGTTAGGGTTAGGGTTATACAGAAAATATCCCTACTTGGTAATATACCAAAGGGCGAGAACAGCTAAAATAAGCAAAAATAAATGACAGTCCATCGTTACTTTTTAAGACATGAAGGTCAGTCAATACGGAAAATGTCAAGAACTTTGAAAGTTTCTTCAAGTGCAGTCGCAAAAAACCATCAAGTGCTATGATGAAACTGGCTCTCATGAGGACCACCACAGGAAAGGAAGACCCAGAGTTACCTCTGCTGCAGAGGATAAGATCATTGGAGTTAACTGCACCTCAGATTGCAGCCCAAATAAATGCTTCACAGAGTTCAAGTAACAGACACATCTCAACATAACTATTCAGAGGAGACTGTGTGAATCAGGCCTTCGTGATGGAATTGCTGCAAAGAAACCACTACTAAAGGACACCAATAAGAAGAAGAGACTTGTTTGGGCCAAGAAACACGAGCAATGGACATTAGACCGATGGAAATCTGTCCTTTGGTCTGATGAGTCCAAATTAGAAATGTTTGGTTCCAACTGCCTTGTCTTTTTGAGCCTCAGAGTAGATGAATGGATGATCTCTGCATGTGTGGTTCCCACCGTGAAGCATGGAGGAGGAGGTGTGATTGTGTCAGGGTGCTCTGCTGTTTACCCTGTCAATGATTTATTTAGAATTCAAGGCACACTTAACAAGCATGGATATCACAGCATTCTGCAGCGATACGCCATCCCATCTGGTCTGCGGTTAGTGGGACTATAATTTGTTTTTCAACAGGACAATGACCCAAAACACACCTTCAGGCTGTGTAAGGGCTATTTGACCAAGCAGGAGAGTGATGGAGTGCTGCATCAGACTACCTGGCCTCCACAATATCCCGACCTCAACCCAATTGCGATTGTGTTGGATGAGTTGGACAGCCAACAAGTACTCAGCATATGTGGGAACTCCGTCAAGACTGTTGGAAAAGCATTCCAGGTGAAGCTGGTTGAGAGAATGCCAAGAGTGTGCAAAGCTGTCATCAAGGCAACGTGTGGGAACTTTGAAGAATCTTTAATATTAAATTAAATATAAAACACTTTGTTGATCACTACCTGATTCAATATCTGTTATTTTATAGTTTTACTAATATATAATATACTAATATTTACTAATGTCAACAGGATTAATGGTGATCGGTAGCAGGAAGAACTCACTCATAAAAACAGCACCTCTTTGCTGTATTCGTTGCCAGTCTCTAGTCGTTTAAAACGTTTTGAAATCTCACCGTATCAACTTTGCTGTAGGTTTCTGTTATGGCTGCTATGTTACTGCAGACCGCAAAGGTGGAGTTTGTACATTCAGACACATTAAATGGTTCAACATGGCAACAGTTGGCCTACCCGGTGCGCAGGGCAGCTGAACCGGGTGCACCTACTGGCAACAGTCCTAGACAAAAAACTATTTTTTTTGTTTTTACAGAAATGTTTGGCGATCGACTGGTCGGTTACCAGACTGCTCTAGAAAGTGAAGTTCAGTCTGGTGCTTTTCTGTTTCTTCAGGTTACATTGCACAAATAACATAAAATAACCCAAAATGTGAAAAAAGCTAAATAACAACAAACTCAACGACCCTCCTTTCTCTCCATCGCTTTTCTTATCGCCTCATTCCTCTCCTTCTATACTTCCCTCTCTCTCTTTTTTCTTTCTCTCTCTCTGCTTTTCTCTCTCTCTCTCCCCCTCTCTCTCTCATTCCCTCTCTACTTTCTCTCCCTACCTCATCCTCTCTCTCTCTCCTCTCTCTCTCCCTCCCTACCTCACCTCTCTCTCTCCTCTCTCTCCCTCCCTACCTCTCTCCCTCCCTACCTCATCCTCTCTCTCGTCTCTCTCCCTCCCTCCCTCATTCTCTCCTCTCTCTCCCTCCCTACCTCATCCTCTCTCTCGCTCTCTCTCCTTTCTCTCCCTCCCTACCCCATCCCCTCTCTCTCCTCTCTCTCCCGCCCTACCTGATCCTCTCTCTCTCATTCCCTCTCTACTTTCTCTCCATCCCTACCTCCTTTCTTTCCCTCTCTCCATCTCCCTCTACCTCTCCCTCTCTCTCTCTCCCTCGCTCTCTCTATCCGTGTAGTGTGTGTATTCAGAGGGGGAGGCCCAGAGGTTTAATGAGGACTAATGATGTTTCCTTTTCATTGGGAGGAAACACACAAACACACACCCTGCTGCCGTCTAATGGCTGGCATCACTCCTCTGTTGTCTTCTTCTCTCATGTCTCTTTCTCTGTCTGACACTTCTCCCCGTGTCTTTATTTCTAGCTCGTTCATTATCTTATTTTTTTCAACAGTTTTGGTCTCTCTTGCACATACTGACAGAAGTATAGTATATTTTCTCAGCAAATACAACTGTGGTACTGTGGTACATTTCATGGTCTTGATATGCGTTTGGTTATGCTAAATGAGAGACATTTCTGATGCTTATATGAGTTTTGAGGACACGCTCAATAATTTGACAAATATTAATTAAAATCATAATCATTTTTTCAGACACTAACTATAATTGAATAATCGCTAAAGCTAAAATCAATGTAACCGGTAGCCTAGCAACAAGAATAACATATATGCCATTTTTTTGAATTTTGCCACAACTGGAGAAACAAAGTGAGAAGCTGTTCAAAAATCCCTCAATGAAGTGAGATGTTTTATTTATCTTAGGAAATTAAAATGAATAGATGACCAAAAAACATGAACGCAACATGCAACAATTTCAACGATTTTATTGAGTTACAGTTCATAAAAGGAAATCAGCCAAATAATTAGGCCTCTAACCCAGAAGCTTACAAGAAATCCTGCTATGCCCTGCGACGAACCATCAAACAGGCAAATCGTCACCAGACATGCCACCAGACATTCTGGGTTCGAGCCCAGGCTCTGTAGCAGCCGGCCACGACTGGAAGGCCCATAGGGCGACGCACAATTGGCCCAGCCTCGTCCGGGTTAGGGAGGGTTTGGCCGGCAGGGATATCCTTGTTTCATCGTGCACTCGTGACTCCTGTCGCTGACCAGCTCGCCAGATGTACAGTGTTTTCCTCCGACACATTGGTGCGGCTGGCTTCCGGGTTGGATGTGCGCTGTGTTAAGAAGCAGTGCGGCTTGGTTTGGTTGTGTATCGGAGGATGCATGACTTTCAACCTTCGTCTCTCCCGAGCCCGTACGGGAGTTGTAGCGATGAGCCAAGATAGTAGCTACTACAACAATTGGATACCACGAAAATTGGGGAGAAAAAGGGGTAAAATTCAAAAAAAAAATTAAAAATGGCAAATCGTCAATACTAAGATTGAATCAATATTTTTCTGCTGCATAACATTTCCCTCTTATACAAGTTGCAACCCCGTACGCTCAACACGGATAACTTGTTCCTCAGCAACAGGTGCTTGTGGCTGCTCTGCCGCTGTCGGCCCACCTCTCCCTACATCAGTGGGCCCAGGCGTTATGAGGACCACCTCTCCCTACATCAGTGGGCCCAGGTGTTACGAGGACCACCTCTCCCTACATCAGTGGGCCCAGGCGTTATGAGGACCACCTCTCCCTACATCAGTGGGCCCAGGCGTTACGAGGACCACCTCTCCCTACATCAGTGGGCCCAGGCGTTATGAGGACCACCTCTCCCTACATCAGTGGGCCCAGGCGTTATGAGGACCACCTCTCCCTACATCAGTGGGCCCAGGCGTTATCATGACCACCTCTCCCTACATCAGTGGGCCCAGGCGTTATGAGGACGACCTCTCCCTACATCAGTGGGCCCAGGCGTTATGATGACCACCTCTCCCTACATCAGTGGGCCCAGGCGTTATGAGGACCACCTCTCCCTACATCAGTGGGCCCAGGCGTTATGAGGACCACCTCTCCCTACATCAGTGGGCCCAGGCGTTATGAGGACCACCTCTCCCTACATCAGTGGGCCCAGGCGTTATGAGGACCACCTCTCCCTACATCAGTGGGCCCAGGCGTTATGAGGACCACCTCTCCCTACATCAGTGGGCCCAGGCGTTATGAGGACCACCTCTCCCTACATCAGTGGGCCCAGGCGTTACGATGACCACCTCTCCCTACATCAGTGGGCCCAGGCGTTACGAGGACCACCTCTCCCTACATCAGTGGGCCCAGGCGTTATGAGGACGACCTCTCCCTACATCAGTGGGCCCAGGCGTTACGAGGACCACCTCTCCCTACATCAGTGGGCCCAGGCATTATGAGGACCACCTCTCCCTACATCAGTGGGCCCAGGTGTTACGAGGCCCACCTCTCCCTACATCAGTGGGCCCAGGCGTTACGAGGACCACCTCTCCCTACATCAGTGGGCCCAGGCGTTATGAGGACCACCTCTCCCTACATCAGTGGGCCCAGGCGTTATGAGGACCACCTCTCCCTACATCAGTGGGCCCAGGCATTATCATGACCACCTCTCCCTACATCAGTGGGCCCAGGCGTTATGAGGACGACCTCTCCCTACATCAGTGGGCCCAGGCGTTACGAGGACCACCTCTCCCTACATCAGTGGGCCCAGGCATTATGAGGACCACCTCTCCCTACATCAGTGGGCCCAGGTGTTACGAGGCCCACCTCTCCCTACATCAGTGGGCCCAGGCGTTATGAGGACCACCTCTCCCTACATCAGTGGGCCCAGGCGTTACGAGGACCACCTCTCCCTACATCAGTGGGCCCAGGCGTTACGATGATCACCTCTCCCTACATCAGAGGGCCCAGGCGTTACGATGATCACCTCTCCCTACATCAGTGGGCCCAGGCGTTACGATGATCACCTCTCCCTACATCAGTGGGCCCAGGCGTTACGATGACCACCTCTCCCTACATCAGTGGGCCCAGGCGTTACGATGATCACCTCTCCCTACATCAGTGGGCCCAGGCGTTATGAGGACCACCTCTCCCTACATCAGTGGGCCCAGGCGTTATCATGACCACCTCTCCCTACATCAGTGGGCCCAGGCGTTATGAGGACGACCTCTCCCTACATCAGTGGGCCCAGGCGTTATGATGACCACCTCTCCCTACATCAGTGGGCCCAGGCGTTATGAGGACCACCTCTCCCTACATCAGTGGGCCCAGGCGTTATGAGGACCACCTCTCCCTACATCAGTGGGCCCAGGCGTTATGAGGACCACCTCTCCCTACATCAGTGGGCCCAGGCGTTATGAGGACCACCTCTCCCTACATCAGTGGGCCCAGGCGTTATGAGGACCACCTCTCCCTACATCAGTGGGCCCAGGCGTTATGAGGACCACCTCTCCCTACATCAGTGGGCCCAGGCGTTACGATGACCACCTCTCCCTACATCAGTGGGCCCAGGCGTTACGAGGACCACCTCTCCCTACATCAGTGGGCCCAGGCGTTATGAGGACGACCTCTCCCTACATCAGTGGGCCCAGGCGTTACGAGGACCACCTCTCCCTACATCAGTGGGCCCAGGCATTATGAGGACCACCTCTCCCTACATCAGTGGGCCCAGGTGTTACGAGGCCCACCTCTCCCTACATCAGTGGGCCCAGGCGTTACGAGGACCACCTCTCCCTACATCAGTGGGCCCAGGCGTTATGAGGACCACCTCTCCCTACATCAGTGGGCCCAGGCGTTATGAGGACCACCTCTCCCTACATCAGTGGGCCCAGGCATTATCATGACCACCTCTCCCTACATCAGTGGGCCCAGGCGTTATGAGGACGACCTCTCCCTACATCAGTGGGCCCAGGCGTTACGAGGACCACCTCTCCCTACATCAGTGGGCCCAGGCATTATGAGGACCACCTCTCCCTACATCAGTGGGCCCAGGTGTTACGAGGCCCACCTCTCCCTACATCAGTGGGCCCAGGCGTTATGAGGACCACCTCTCCCTACATCAGTGGGCCCAGGCGTTACGAGGACCACCTCTCCCTACATCAGTGGGCCCAGGCGTTACGATGATCACCTCTCCCTACATCAGAGGGCCCAGGCGTTACGATGATCACCTCTCCCTACATCAGTGGGCCCAGGCGTTACGATGATCACCTCTCCCTACATCAGTGGGCCCAGGCGTTACGATGACCACCTCTCCCTACATCAGTGGGCCCAGGCGTTACGAGGACCACCTCTCCCTACATCAGTGGGCCCAGGCATTATGAGGACCACCTCTCCCTACATCAGTGGGCCCAGGCGTTATGAGGACCACCTCTCCTACATCAGTGGGCCCAGGCGTTACGAGGACCACCTCTCCCTACATCAGTGGGCCCAGGTGTTACGATGATCACCTCTCCCTACATCAGTGGGCCCAGGCGATACGATGATCACCTCTCCCTACATCAGTGGGCCCAGGCGATACGATGACCACCTCTCCCTACATCAGTGGGCCCAGGCGTTACGATGATCACCTCTCCCTACATCAGTGGGCCCAGGCGTTATGAGGACCACCTCTCCCTACATCAGTGGGCCCAGGCGTTATGAGGACCACCTCTCCCTACATCAGTGGGCCCAGGCGTTATGAGGACCACCTCTCCCTACATCAGTGGGCCCAGGCGTTATGAGGACCACCTCTCCCTACATCAGTGGGCCCAGGCGTTATGAGGACCACCTCTCCCTACATCAGTGGGCCCAGGCGTTATGAGGACCACCTCTCCCTACATCAGTGGGCCCAGGCGTTATGAGGACCACCTCTCCCTACATCAGTGGGCCCAGGCATTATCATGACCACCTCTCCCTACATCAGTGGGCCCAGGCGTTATGAGGACGACCTCTCCCTACATCAGTGGGCCCAGGCGTTACGAGGACCACCTCTCCCTACATCAGTGGGCCCAGGCATTATGAGGACCACCTCTCCCTACATCAGTGGGCCCAGGTGTTACGAGGCCCACCTCTCCCTACATCAGTGGGCCCAGGCGTTATGAGGACCACCTCTCCCTACATCAGTGGGCCCAGGCGTTACGAGGACCACCTCTCCCTACATCAGTGGGCCCAGGCGTTACGATGATCACCTCTCCCTACATCAGAGGGCCCAGGCGTTACGATGATCACCTCTCCCTACATCAGTGGGCCCAGGCGTTACGATGATCACCTCTCCCTACATCAGTGGGCCCAGGCGTTACGATGACCACCTCTCCCTACATCAGTGGGCCCAGGCGTTACGAGGACCACCTCTCCCTACATCAGTGGGCCCAGGCATTATGAGGACCACCTCTCCCTACATCAGTGGGCCCAGGCGTTATGAGGACCACCTCTCCTACATCAGTGGGCCCAGGCGTTACGAGGACCACCTCTCCCTACATCAGTCGGCCCAGGTGTTACGATGATCACCTCTCCCTACATCAGTGGGCCCAGGCGATACGAGGACCACCTCTCCCTACATCAGTGGGCCCAGGCATTATGAGGACCACCTCTCCCTACATCAGTGGGCCCAGGTGTTACGAGGCCCACCTCTCCCTACATCAGTGGGCCCAGGCGTTATGAGGACGACCTCTCCCTACATCAGTGGGCCCAGGCGTTACGAGGACCACCTCTCCCTACATCAGTGGGCCCAGGCATTATGAGGACCACCTCTCCCTACATCAGTGGGCCCAGGCGTTACGAGGACCACCTCTCCCTACATCAGTGGGCCCAGGCATTATGAGGACCACCTCTCCCTACATCAGTGGGCCCAGGTGTTACGAGGCCCACCTCTCCCTACATCAGTGGGCCCAGGCGTTACGAGGACCACCTCTCCCTACATCAGTGGGCCCAGGCGTTATGAGGACCACCTCTCCCTACATCAGTGGGCCCAGGCGTTATGAGGACCACCTCTCCCTACATCAGTGGGCCCAGGCATTATCATGACCACCTCTCCCTACATCAGTGGGCCCAGGCGTTATGAGGACGACCTCTCCCTACATCAGTGGGCCCAGGCGTTACGAGGACCACCTCTCCCTACATCAGTGGGCCCAGGCATTATGAGGACCACCTCTCCCTACATCAGTGGGCCCAGGTGTTACGAGGCCCACCTCTCCCTACATCAGTGGGCCCAGGCGTTATGAGGACCACCTCTCCCTACATCAGTGGGCCCAGGCGTTACGAGGACCACCTCTCCCTACATCAGTGGGCCCAGGCGTTACGATGATCACCTCTCCCTACATCAGAGGGCCCAGGCGTTACGATGATCACCTCTCCCTACATCAGTGGGCCCAGGCGTTACGATGATCACCTCTCCCTACATCAGTGGGCCCAGGCGTTACGATGACCACCTCTCCCTACATCAGTGGGCCCAGGCGTTACGAGGACCACCTCTCCCTACATCAGTGGGCCCAGGCATTATGAGGACCACCTCTCCCTACATCAGTGGGCCCAGGCGTTATGAGGACCACCTCTCCTACATCAGTGGGCCCAGGCGTTACGAGGACCACCTCTCCCTACATCAGTGGGCCCAGGTGTTACGATGATCACCTCTCCCTACATCAGTGGGCCCAGGCGATACGATGATCACCTCTCCCTACATCAGTGGGCCCAGGCGATACGATGACCACCTCTCCCTACATCAGTGGGCCCAGGCGTTACGATGATCACCTCTCCCTACATCAGTGGGCCCAGGCGTTATGAGGACCACCTCTCCCTACATCAGTGGGCCCAGGCGTTATGAGGACCACCTCTCCCTACATCAGTGGGCCCAGGCGTTATGAGGACCACCTCTCCCTACATCAGTGGGCCCAGGCGTTATGAGGACCACCTCTCCCTACATCAGTGGGCCCAGGCGTTATGAGGACCACCTCTCCCTACATCAGTGGGCCCAGGCGTTATGAGGACCACCTCTCCCTACATCAGTGGGCCCAGGCGTTATGAGGACCACCTCTCCCTACATCAGTGGGCCCAGGCGTTATGAGGACCACCTCTCCCTACATCAGTGGGCCCAGGCGTTACGAGGACCACCTCTCCCTACATCAGTGGGCCCAGGCGTTACGAGGACCACCTCTCCCTACATCAGTGGGCCCAGGCATTATGAGGACCACCTCTCCCTACATCAGTGGGCCCAGGTGTTACGAGGCCCACCTCTCCCTACATCAGTGGGCCCAGGCGTTATGAGGACCACCTCTCCCTACATCAGTGGGCCCAGGCGTTACGAGGACCACCTCTCCCTACATCAGTGGGCCCAGGCGTTACGATGATCACCTCTCCCTACATCAGAGGGCCCAGGCGTTACGATGATCACCTCTCCCTACATCAGTGGGCCCAGGCGTTACGATGATCACCTCTCCCTACATCAGTGGGCCCAGGCGTTACGATGACCACCTCTCCCTACATCAGTGGGCCCAGGCGTTACGAGGACCACCTCTCCCTACATCAGTGGGCCCAGGCATTATGAGGACCACCTCTCCCTACATCAGTGGGCCCAGGCGTTATGAGGACCACCTCTCCTACATCAGTGGGCCCAGGCGTTACGAGGACCACCTCTCCCTACATCAGTCGGCCCAGGTGTTACGATGATCACCTCTCCCTACATCAGTGGGCCCAGGCGATACGAGGACCACCTCTCCCTACATCAGTGGGCCCAGGCATTATGAGGACCACCTCTCCCTACATCAGTGGGCCCAGGTGTTACGAGGCCCACCTCTCCCTACATCAGTGGGCCCAGGCGTTATGAGGACGACCTCTCCCTACATCAGTGGGCCCAGGCGTTACGAGGACCACCTCTCCCTACATCAGTGGGCCCAGGCATTATGAGGACCACCTCTCCCTACATCAGTGGGCCCAGGCGTTACGAGGACCACCTCTCCCTACATCAGTGGGCCCAGGCGTTATGAGGACCACCTCTCCCTACATCAGTGGGCCCAGGCGTTACAAGGACCACCTCTCCCTACATCAGTGGGCCCAGGCGTTATGAGGACGACCTCTCCCTACATCAGTGGGCCCAGGCGTTACGAGGACCACCTCTCCCTACATCAGTGGGCCCAGGCATTATGAGGACCACCTCTCCCTACATCAGTGGGCCCAGGTGTTACGAGGCCCACCTCTCCCTACATCAGTGGGCCCAGGCGTTATGAGGACCACCTCTCCCTACATCAGTGGGCCCAGGCGTTACGAGGACCACCTCTCCCTACATCAGTGGGCCCAGGCGTTACGATGATCACCTCTCCCTACATCAGAGGGCCCAGGCGTTACGATGATCACCTCTCCCTACATCAGTGGGCCCAGGCGTTACGATGATCACCTCTCCCTACATCAGTGGGCCCAGGCGTTACGATGACCACCTCTCCCTACATCAGTGGGCCCAGGCGTTACGAGGACCACCTCTCCCTACATCAGTGGGCCCAGGCATTATGAGGACCACCTCTCCCTACATCAGTGGGCCCAGGCGTTATGATGACCACCTCTCCCTACATCAGTGGGCCCAGGCGTTACGAGGACCACCTCTCCCTACATCAGTGGGCCCAGGCGTTATGAGGACCACCTCTCCCTACATCAGTGGGCCCAGGCGTTACAAGGACCACCTCTCCCTACATCAGTGGGCCCAGGCGTTATGAGGACGACCTCTCCCTACATCAGTGGGCCCAGGCGTTACGAGGACCACCTCTCCCTACATCAGTGGGCCCAGGCATTATGAGGACCACCTCTCCCTACATCAGTGGGCCCAGGTGTTACGAGGCCCACCTCTCCCTACATCAGTGGGCCCAGGCGTTATGAGGACCACCTCTCCCTACATCAGTGGGCCCAGGCGTTACGAGGACCACCTCTCCCTACATCAGTGGGCCCAGGCGTTACGATGATCACCTCTCCCTACATCAGAGGGCCCAGGCGTTACGATGATCACCGCTCCCTACATCAGTGGGCCCAGGCGTTACGATGATCACCTCTCCCTACATCAGTGGGCCCAGGCGTTACGATGACCACCTCTCCCTACATCAGTGGGCCCAGGCGTTACGAGGACCACCTCTCCCTACATCAGTGGGCCCAGGCATTATGAGGACCACCTCTCCCTACATCAGTGGGCCCAGGCGTTATGAGGACCACCTCTCCTACATCAGTGGGCCCAGGCGTTACGAGGACCACCTCTCCCTACATCAGTGGGCCCAGGTGTTACGATGATCACCTCTCCCTACATCAGTGGGCCCAGGCGATACGATGATCACCTCTCCCTACATCAGTGGGCCCAGGCGATACGATGACCACCTCTCCCTACATCAGTGGGCCCAGGCGTTACGATGATCACCTCTCCCTACATCAGTGGGCCCAGTCGTTACGATGACCATCTCTCCCTACATCAGTGGGCCCAGGCGTTACGATGATCACCTCTCCCTACATCAGTGGGCCCAGGCGATACGATGATCACCTCTCCCTACATCAGTGGGCCCAGGTGTTACGATGATCACCTCTCCCTACATCAGTGGGCCCAGGCGATACGATGATCACCTCTCCCTACATCAGTGGGCCCAGGCGTTAGGAGGACCACCTCTCCCTACATCAGTGGGCCCAGGCGATACGATGATCACCTCTCCCTACATCAGTGGGCCCAGGCGATACGATGACCACCTCTCCCTACATCAGTGGGCCCAGGCGTTACGAGGACCACCTCTCCCTACATCAGTGGGCCCAGGCGTTACGAGGACCACCTCTCCCTACATCAGTGGGCCCAGGCGATACGATGACCACCTCTCCCTACATCAGTGGGCCCAGGCGTTACGAGGACCACCTCTCCCTACATCAGTGGGCCTAGGCGTTATGATGATCACCTCTCCCTACATCAGTGGGCCCAGGTGTTACGAGGCCCACCTCTCCCTACATCAGTGGGCCCAGGCGTTATGAGGACCACCTCTCCCTACATCAGTGGGCCCAGGCGTTATGATGACCACCTTGCCCTACATCAGTGGGCCCAGGCGTTACGAGGCCCACCTCTCCCTACATCAGTGGGCCCAGGCGTTATGATGACCACCTCTCCCTACATCAGTGGGCCCAGGCGTTATGATGACCACCTCTCCCTACATCAGTGGGCCCAGGCGTTATGAGGACCACCTCTCCCTACATCAGTGGGCCCAGGCGTTATGATGACCACCTCTCCCTACATCAGTGGGCCCAGGCGTTACGATGATCACCTCTCCCTACATCAGTGGGCCCAGGTGTTACGAGGACGACCTCTCCCTACATCAGTGGTCCCAGGCGTTATGATGATCACCTCTCCCTACATCAGTGGGCCCAGGTGTTACGAGGCCCACCTCTCCCTACATCATTGGGCCCAGGCGTTACGATGATCACCTCTCCCTACATCAGTGGGCCCAGGTGTTACGAGGACCACCTCTCCCTTCATCAGTGGGCCTAGGCGTTATGAGGACCACCTCTCCCTACATCAGTGGGCCCAGGCGTTATGAGGACCACCTCTCCCTACATCAGTGGTCCCAGGCGTTATGATGATCACCTCTCCCTACATCAGTGGGCCCAGGTGTTACGAGGCCCACCTCTCCCTACATCATTGGGCCCAGGCGTTACGATGATCACCTCTCCCTACATCAGTGGGCCCAGGTG
The DNA here is from genome assembly GCF_057628025.1 of Oncorhynchus mykiss. Lineage (NCBI taxonomy): Eukaryota > Metazoa > Chordata > Actinopteri > Salmoniformes > Salmonidae > Oncorhynchus > Oncorhynchus mykiss. The sequence goes on from NC_143039.1 coordinate 78,713,792, forward strand.
TTACGAGGACCACCTCTCCCTTCATCAGTGGGCCTAGGCGTTATGAGGACCACCTCTCCCTACATCAGTGGGCCCAGGCGTTATGAGGACCACCTCTCCCTACATCAGTGGGCCCAGGCGTTATGATGACCACCTCTCCCTACATCAGTGGGCCCAGGCGTTATGAGGACCACCTCTCCCTACATCAGTGGGCCCAGGCGTTACGATGATCTCCTCTCCCTACATCAGTGGGCCCAGGCATTACGATGACCACCTCTCCCTACATCAGTGGGCCCAGGCGTTATGAGGACCACCTCTCCCTACATCAGTGGGCCCAGACGTTACAAGGACCACCTCTCCCTACATCAGTGGGCCCAGGTGTTACGAGGACCACCTCTCCCTACATCAGTGGGCCTAGGCGTTACGAGGACCACCTCTCCCTACATCAGTGGGCCCAGGCGTCATGAGGACCACCTCTCCCTACATCAGTGGGCCCAGGCGTTATGAGGACCACCTCTCCCTACATCAGTGGGCCCAGGCGTTACGATGACCACCTCTCCCTACATCAGTGGGCCCAGGCGTTACGATGACCACCTCTCCCTACATCAGTGGGCACAGGCGTTATGAGGACCACCTCTCCCTACATCAGTGGGCCCAGGCGTTACGATGATCACCTCTCCCTACATCAGTGGGCCCAGGCGTTACGATGACCACCTCTCCCTACATCAGTGGGCCCAGGCGTTATGAGGACCACCTCTCCCTACATCAGTGGGCCCAGGCGTTATGAGGACCACCTCTCCCTACATCAGTGGGCCCAGGCGTTATGAGGACCACCTCTCCCTACATCAGTGGGCCCAGGCATTATGATGACCACCTCTCCCTACATCAGTGGGCCCAGGTGTTAGGAGGCCCACCTCTCCCTACATCAGTGGGCCCAGGTGTTACGAGGCCCACCTCTCCCTACATCAGTGGGCCCAGGCGTTATGAGGACCACCTCTCCCTACATCAGTGGGCCCAGGCATTATGATGACCACCTCTCCCTACATCAGTGGGCCCAGGCGTTATGATGGCCACCTCTCCCTACATCAGTGGGCCCAGGTGTTACGAGGCCCACCTCTCCCTACATCAGTGGGCCCAGGCGTTATGAGGACCACCTCTCCCTACATCAGTGGGCCCAGGCATTATGATGACCACCTCTCCCTACATCAGTGGGCCCAGGCGTTATGATGACCACCTCTCCCTACATCAGTGGGCCCAGGTGTTACGAGGCCCACCTCTCCCTACATCAGTGGGCCCAGGCGTTACGAGGACCACCTCTCCCTACATCAGTGGGCCCAGGCGTTACGATGACCACCTCTCCCTACATCAGTGGGCCCAGGCGTTACGAGGACCACCTCTCCCTACATCAGTGGGCCCAGGCGTTACGAGGACCACCTCTCCCTACATCAGTGGGCCCAGGCGTTACGAGGACCACCTCTCCCTACATCAGTGGGCCCAGGCGATACGATGATCACCTCTCCCTACATCAGTGGGTCCAGACATTACGAGGACCACCTGCGCCCCTCCCTCCACCTTCTCCCTTTTCGGGTAAGCATGTCGCTTATGACCAACATCCCCACACTCAAAACACTGTTGACTACCCGTACTAGCATAAATACAGTCTATTGTCATACTTGATTTTAAACGATAACTCTAAAGTTTCTGCTCCGGTGAGTCCAAAAACATAAACACCTGTCGCCGAAATGACATTACCTGTTTCAACGCCGGGTGTTTGCAACCCAACGGGACAACCTTAATTGAACTGCCGCCCCCAGGTGGTGAGGGTAGGTAGCAACACATCCGCCACGCTGAACCTCAACACCGGAGCTCCCCAGTGGTGCGTGCTTAGTCCCCTCCTGTACTCCCTGTTCACCTATGACTGCATGGCCAGGCACGACTCCAACAGGGCTATCTGCATTGTGGCTAACCAGGGCTATCTGCATTGTGGCTAACCAGGGCTATCTGCATTGTGGCTAACCAGGCTGTCTGCTTTGTGGCTAACCGGGCAATCTGCATTGTGGTTACCGGGCTATCTGCATTGTGGCTAACCGGGCTATCTGCATTATGGCTAACCGGGCTATCTGCATTGGAACACACTGTGTTACACGTCAATCCAAAGCATCCAAAACAATCGGTGACATGTCTGTTGAGCCATGGGAAAACTGGGACATTTTCAGCTTCCAGGAATTGTGTACAGATCCTTGCGACATGGGGCCTTGCGTTATCCTGCTGAAACATGAGGTGATGGCGACGGATGGATGAATGGCACAACAACCTCAGGATCTTGTCACGGTACGTCTGTGCCGTCAAATTGCCATCGAAAAAATGCAAATGCGTTTGTTGTCCGTAGTTTATGCCTGCCCCATACCATCATACACGCCATCTGCCCGGTACAGTTGAAACTGGGATTCATCCTTGAAGAGCTCACTTCTCCAGCGTGCCAGTGGCCATCGAAGGTGAACAATTGCCCACTGAAGTCGGTTACAACGCCGAACTGCAGTCAGGTCAAGACCCTGGTGATGATGACGAGCACGAAAATGAGCTTCAATGATCTGGGCTGGCGCTGTTACATGTGGTGTGTGGTTGTGAGAGCCTGGTTGAACTTTAAAACGATGTTGGAGGCGGCTTGTAGTAGATAAATTAACATAAAATGCCCTGGCAACAGCTCTGGTGGTCAACACACTGTGTTGTGTGACAAAATCTGCAAATTTTAGATTGTCCTTTTTTTTGTGTGTCCCCAGCACAAGGTGCACCTATGCAATGATCGTTTAATTGATTCTTATTGATATGTTTTCTTTTGTTGCTTTTTGTTATCATTTATCTTTGTTTCATAGTAAAAAAAAAAATCAGCTTTGTCCCAGAATTTCTGAATTTACAGTATGTTTACCAATTGGCTGCGCAGCCAGACTTATTTGGCATTCTTTATGCCTCAGTTTTACAGTAATTTTCTTAATGGGTGTATATACTTATTAGTAACTGCAGTTTCATAGATGTGTCATGTACAGCATTACACGTTTATGTTTTATTTATTTTTTATTTCACCTTTAGTTATTTTTTATTTCACCTTTATTTATTTTTTATTTCACCTTTATTTATTTTTTATTTCACCTTTATTTATTTTTTATTTCACCTTTATTTATTTTTTATTTCACCTTTATTTATTTAACTAGTTGAGAACCAGTTCAACTGAGACCTGGCCAAGATAAAAGCAAAGCAGTTCGACACAAACAACAACACAGAGTTACACATGGAGTAAAACAAACATACAGTCAATAATACAGTAGAAACTGTGCGACGCATATAAGGCCCTGCCACGCCCCCCTTTCGGAAAAGCTGACCACGACTCCATTTTTTTGATCCCTGCCTACAGACAGAAACTAAAACAAGAGGCTCCCACGCTGAGGTCTGTCCAACGCTGGTCCGACCAAGCTGACTCCACACTCCAAGACTGCTTCCACCACGTGGACTGGGACATGTTTCGTATTGCGTCAGACAACAACATTGACGAATACGCTGATTCGGTGTGTGAGTTCATTAGAACGTGCGTTGAAGATGTCGTTCCCATAGCAACGATTAAAACATTCCCTAACCAGAAACCGTGGATTGATGGCAGCATTCGCGTGAAACTGAAAGCGCGAACCACTGCTTTTAATCAGGGGAAGGCGTCTGGTAACATGACCGAATACAAACAGTGCAGCTATTCCCTCCGCAAGGCTATCAAACAAGCTAAGCGTCAGTACAGAGACAAAGTAGAATCTCAATTCAACGGCTCAGACACAAGAGGCATGTGGCAGGGTCTACAGTCAATCACGGACTACAGGAAGAAATCCAGCCCAGTCACGGACCAGGATGTCCTGCTCCCAGGCAGACTAAACAACTTTTTTGCCCGCTTTGAGGACAATACAGTGCCACTGACACGGCCGGCAACGAAAACATGCGGTCTCTCCTTCACTGCAGCCGAGGTGAGTAAGACATTTAAACGTGTTAACCCTCGCAAGGCTGCAGGCCCAGACGGCATCCCCAGCCGCGCCCTCAGAGCATGCGCAGACCAGCTGGCCGGTGTGCTTACGGACATATTCAATCAATCCCTATACCAGTCTGCTGTTCCCACATGCTTCAAGAGGGCCACCATTGTTCCTGTTCCCAAGAAAGCTAAGGTAACTGAGCTAAACGACTACCGCCCCGTAGCACTCACTTCCGTCATCATGAAGTGCTTTGAGAGACTAGTCAAGGACCATATCACCTCCACCCTACCTGACACCCTAGACCCACTCCAATTTGCTTACCGCCCAAATAGGTCCACAGACGATGCAATCTCAACCACACTGCACACTGCCCTAACCCATCTGGACAAGAGGAATACCTATGTGAGAATGCTGTTCATTGACTACAGCTCGGCATTCAACACCATAGTACCCTCCAAGCTCGTCATCAAGCTCGAGACCCTGGGTCTCGACCCCGCCCTGTGCAACTGGGTACTGGACTTCCTGACGGGCCGCCCCCAGGTGGTGAGGGTAGGCAACAACATCTCCTCCCCGCTGATCCTCAACACTGGGGCCCCACAAGGGTGCGTTCTGAGCCCTCTCCTGTACTCCCTGTTCACCCACGACTGCGTGGCCACGCACGCCTCCAACTCAATCATCAAGTTTGCGGACGACACAACAGTGGTAGGCTTGATTACCAACAACGACGAGACGGCCTACAGGGAGGAGGTGAGGGCCCTCGGAGTGTGGTGTCAGGAAAATAACCTCACACTCAACGTCAACAAAACTAAGGAGATGATTGTGGACTTCAGGAAACAGCAGAGGGAACACCCCCCTATCCACATCGATGGAACAGTAGTGGAGAGGGTAGCAAGTTTTAAGTTCCTCGGCATACACATCACAGACAAACTGAATTGGTCCACTCACACAGACAGCATTGTGAAGAAGGCGCAGCAGCGCCTCTTCAACCTCAGGAGGCTGAAGAAATTTGGCTTGTCACCAAAAGCACTCACAAACTTCTACAGATGCACAATCGAGAGCATCCTGGCGGGCTGTATCACCGCCTGGTACGGCAACTGCTCCGCCCTCAACCGTAAGGCTCTCCAGAGGGTGGTGAGGTCTGCACAACGCATCACCGGGGTCAAACTACCTGCCCTCCAGGACACCTACACCACCCGATGTCACAGGAAGGCCATAAAGATCATCAAGGACATCAACCACCCGAGCCACTGCCTGTTCACCCCGCTATCATCCAGAAGGCGAGGTCAGTACAGGTGCATCAAAGCTGGGACCGAGAGACTGAAAAACAGCTTCTATCTCAAGGCCATCAGACTGTTAAACAGCCACCACTAACATTGAGTGGCTGCTGCCAACACACTGACACTGACTCAACTCCAGCCACTTTAATAATGGGAATTGATGGGAAATGATGTAAATATATCACTAGCCACTTTAAACAATGCTACCTTATATAATGTTACTTACCCTACATTATTCATCTCATATGCATACGTATATACTGTACTCTATATCATCGACTGTATCCTTATGTAATACATGTATCACTAGCCACTTTAAACTATGCCACTTTGTTTACATACTCATCTCATTTGTACATACTGTACTCGATACCATCTACTGTATCTTGCCTATGCTGCTCTGTACCATCACTCATCATATATCCTTATGTACATATTCTTTATCCCCTTACACTGTGTACAAGACAGTAGTTTTGGAATTGTCAGTTAGATTACTTGTTGGTTATTACTGCATTGTCGGAACTAGAAGCACAAGCATTTCGCTACACTCGCATTAACATCTGCTAACCATGTGTATGTGACAAATAAAATTTGATTTGATTTGATTTGATTTGAGTCTATGTACAGTGTGTGAAAATGAGGTAAAATTAGGGAGGTAAGGCAATAAATAGGTCATGGTGGCAAAATAATTACATTTTTAGCAATTAAACACTGGAGTGATAGATGTGCAGAAGACGAATGTGCAAGTTGAGATACTGGGATGCAAAGGAGAATGCAAAGGAGAAACAATGTGGGGATGACTTAGTTGGATGGGATATTTACAGATGGGCTATGTACAGGTGCAATGATCTGTAAGCTGCTTTGACAGCTGATGCTTAAAATTAGTGAGGGAGATATAAGTCTCTAGCTTATAGGCTCTGGCAAGTTGCTGCAGGGGGTGCTGAGATGTTGGCAGGGGTTGGGGTAGCCAGGTGGAAAGCATGGCCAACCGTAGAAAAATGCTGATTGAAATGATCAATTATCGTAGATTTATCATTGGTGACAGTGTTTCCTATCCTCAGTGTAGTGAGTAGCTGGGAGGAGTTGCTCTTATTCTCCATGGAATTAGTGCTACAGGAAGCAAATTTCTGTTTGAAAAAGCTAGCCTTTGCTTTCCTAATTGACCGACTACATTGGTTCCTGACTTCCCTGAAAAGCATATCGGGGGTGTAATTCGATGCTATTGAAGAATGCCACAGGATGTTTTCGTGCTGGTCAAGGGCAGTCAAGTCTGGAGTGAACCAAGGGCTACATCTGTTCTTAGCTCTACATTTTTTGAATGAGGCATGCTTATTTAAGATGGTGAGGAAGGCACTTTTAAAGAGCAACCAGGCCTCCTCTACTGACGGAATGAGGTCAATATCCTTCCAGGATACCCGGGCCAGGTCGATTAGAAAGGCCTGCTCACTGAAGTGATTTAGGGAGCGTTTGACAGTGATGAGGGGTGGTTGTTTGACCGCTGACCCATTACGGACACAGGCAATGATGGGTTAAGACAGCGGAGGTGTATTTAGAGGGCGTGTTGGTTAGGTTGATATCTAAGAGGATGCCCGTGATTACGGATTTAGGGTTGTACCTGGTGGGCACCTTGATAATTTGTGACACTGCTGTGTAGAGCTGAAGGGATTTTCTCTGGTAGTAGTTCCATGACCAACTAAAACTAAACAAAACAACCTGGTGTAAAAGAGGCAGCTGCCACTCTGATTCATTATTGAGCATCAACACCGGCTCCCTGCCTCGGTTGAGTAGTGAGAGTGTTGTGTTGCTAGTGGAGATGGCTCAGTGACATCAGTGCCACTAATTTAGCACGACATATCATGATTAAATTACCAGGACATTAGACGTTGACACAGTTTGACGAAGATTCTTCTGAGACAGCGAGAGGATTCAGCCAAGGAATCCTGCCAGGCCTCAAAGGTTGAAGATGTTCCAGAGTTTGGGAATCTTGAAGACATTTTGTCAAAATACGTCAATTAGATTGCGTTCCACTTCTGTTAATATTTATCAGATTCCCTTCTTCTCTCTCTGAGGAAGGTCTTTCTCTCTCTCTCTGAGGATGGTCATTCTCTCTCTGTGAGGAAGGTCTTTCTCTCTCTGTGAGGAAGGTCTTTCTCTCTCTGTGAGGAAGGTATTCATCTCTCTGTGAGGGAGGTTTTTCCCTCTCTGTGAGGGAGGTCTTTCCCTCTCTGTGAGGAAGGTCTTCTTCTCTCTGTGAGGAAGGTCTTCATCTCTCTGTGTGAGGAAAGTCTTTCTCTCTCTGAGGGAGGTATTTCTCTCTGTGTGAGGATGGTTGTTGGGAGTGTATCCAGCGCTCTGGTAGATTGGTGATTATGAGACTTGCTAGAACATTCTGATCAGCGCTGAGCCGGTTCTGTTAATGCTGCTGACACACCATCAGCCCTGTCTGACGGTCATTGATGATTTCAATTTCCCTGCGATAGTTCTTTACGCTTTGCAGAGTGCTGGAATGGATTTCTCGCCTGTTGCGCTGTTGTTGTTTTGGCCCGGGATCGATTTGGTAAGCTGGAAATAATTATCCAGTGTTTCGCTCCCTGTCATTTCCCTGGAGACCAGACACCTAAGCACTGCGCTCATTCCTCTCTCCTCTACACTCCTCCTCTCTCCTCAACATTCCTCTACACTTCTCTCCTCTCATTCCGTACACTCCCCTACTCTACTCTACTCTACTCTACTCTACTCTACATTTCACTACATTCCTCTACTCTCCTCTCCTCTCGACTCTCCTCTATTTTACTCTACTCTACTTAACCTCCTCTCCTCTCCACCTCTCCTCTCCTCTCCACTTCTCTTCTTTCCTCTCCACTCCTCTTCTTTCCTCTCCTCTCCACTCCTCTCGTCTCCTCTCCACCTCTCCTCTCCTCTCCACCTCTCCTCTCCTCTCCACCTCTCCTCTCCACTTCTCTTCTTTCCTCTCCACTCCTCTTCTTTCCTCTCCTCTACACTCCTCTCGTCTCCTCTCGACTCAACTCTCCTCTATTTTACTCTACTCTACTTAACCTCCTCTCCACTCCTCTCCACCTCTCCTCTCCACCTCTCCTCTCCTCTCCACCTCTCCTCTCCACCTCTCCTCTCCTCTACACTCCTCTCGTCTCCTCGCCACCTCTCCTATCCTCTTCTCTACGCACCTCCACTCTACTCTACAGTCCTCCTCTCTTCTCCATTCTCCTCCACTGTCCTCCTCTCTCATCTCTTTTGTTCGTCCTCTCCTCCATCTATATTTCTCTCTTTAGCTATATCTATTTTCTCTGTTAATCTATCCTCCCTCTTCTTCTCTGTCTATATCCTGTACCTCTCTCTTACTCTCCATCTTTCTCGTACCCTTCTCCATCCCTCTCCACAGGGCCTCGTGAAACGGTTGTTCCCCGTTGCTACGTCTAGTCTAATGAGCTGTTGTGTCCGTAGAGCGATGGAGGGAGATGTCCAGAACACTGGAACACCAGAACACAGCGAGGGTCTGCTAGTTCAGCTATAGGGTCTAATTGTATCTAGTGTGTAGTCTCAGCTATAAAGTCTAACTGTATCTAGTGTGTAGTCTCAGCTATAGGGTCTAACTGTATCTAGTGTGTAGTCTCAGCTATAGGGTCTAGCTGTATCTAGTGTGTAGTCTCAGCTATAGGGTCTAACTGTATCTAGTGTGTAGTCTCAGCTATAGAGTCTAACTGTATCTAGTGTTAGTGTGTAGTCTCAGCTATAGGGTCTAACTGTATCTAGTGTGTAGTCTCAGCTATAGAGTCTAGCTGTATGTAGTGTGTAGTCTCAGCTATAGCGTCTAGCTGTATCTAGTGTGTAGTCTCAGCTATAGGGTCTAGCTGTATCTAGTGTGTAGTCTCAGCTATAGAGTCTAACTGTATCTAGTGTTAGTGTGTAGTCTCAGCTATAGAGTCTAACTGTATCTAGTGTGTAGTCTCAGCTATAGCGTCTAGCTGTATCTAGTGTGTAGTCTCAGCTATAGGGTCTAGCTGTATCTAGTGTGTAGTCTCAGCTATAGAGTCTAACTGTATCTAGTGTTAGTGTGTAGTCTCAGCTATAGGGTCTAGCTGCATCTAGTGTTTGTGTTTGTTATTGTTTGTTAATCACTGGGTATTTAGCAGCATTATTTACCATAGAACTATAGTAGTATTATATTGGTATTTACTATAGCAGTATTATAGTAGTGTTTACTATAGTACAATAGTAGTATTATAGTAGTGTTTACTATAGTACAATAGTAGTATTATAGTAGGATTTATAATAGTACTGTAGACATATTATGGTAGAATTTACTATAATACTATATTAGGCTTTACTATAGTAGTATTATAGTAGGATTTACTAAAGCTCTATAATAGTAGTGTTTACTATAGTAGGATTTACGATAGTTCTATAATAGTAGTATTTACTATAGTAGTATTTACAATAGTTCTATAATAGTAGTATTTACTATAGTAGGATTTACGATAGTTCTATAATAGTAGTATTTACTATAGTAGGATTTACAATAGTTCTATAATAGTAGTATTTACTATAGTAGTATTATAGTAGGATTTACTAAAGTGATATTAGTATTATGGTAGGATTGACTACAGTAGTATTAGTATTATAGTAGTATTTACTACAGTAGTATTAGTATCATAGTAGTATTTACTACAGTAGTATTATGGTAGTATTTACTGCAGTAGTATTATAGTAGTATTTACTACAGTAGTATTATAATAGAATGTACTACAGTAGTATTAGTATTATAGTAGTATTTACTACAGTAGTATTAGTATTATAGTAGTATTTACTACAGTAGTATTATAGTAGTATTTACTACAGTAGTATTATAGTACTTTTTACTGCAGTAGTATTATAGCAGTATTTACTACAGTAGTATTATAGAGGTATTTACTGCAGTTGTATTATAGTAGTATTTACTGCAGTAGTATTATAGTAGCATTTACTACAGTAGTATTATAGTAGTATTTACTACAGTAGCATTATAGTAGTATTTACTACAGTAGTATTAGTATTATAGTAGTATTTACTACAGTAGTATCATAGTAAGATTTTATCATATTTCATATTTGCCATATCTAACTTTCATTGTTGGAAAATTAATTCAACGATAAATTGGTCCACATGGAAAACTAAAGGAAACTGTAAATAACTTAGTAACAGGAAATACAGTTGATGTCGGAAGTTTAAATACACTCAGGTTGGAATAATTAAAACTCGTTTTTTCAACCACTCCACAAATTTCTTGTGAACAAACTATAGTTTTGGCAAGTTGGTTAGGACATCTGATTGGTGCATGACACAATTAATTTTTCCAACAATTGTTTACAGAGAGTATTTCACTTATAATTCAGCCAAGACTTTAGAAAATAATTTTAGACCTCCACAAGTCTGGCTCACCCTTTGGAGTAATTTCCAAACACCTGATATAATGACCATTGTTATGTTTGGAGGAAAAAGGGGAATGCTTGCAAGCCGAAGAACACCATCCCAACCGTGAAGCACGGGGGTGGCAGCATCATGTTGTGGGGGTGCTTTGCTGCAGGAGGGTCTGGTGCACTTCACAAAATAGATAACTTCATGAGGGAGGACAACTATGTGGATATATTGAAGAAACATCTCAAGACATCAGTCAGGAAGTTAATGTTTGGTCACAAATTGGTCTTCTAAATGGACAATGAACCCAAGACACACCAATCAGATCTCTCTCTGAGCAACAACCAACACAGGACACACCATTCAGATCTCTCTCTGAGCAACAACCAACACAGGACACACCAATCAGATCTCTCTCTGAGCAACAACCAACACAGGAAACACCAATCAGATCTCTCTCTGAGCAACAACCAACACAGGACACACCAATCAGATCTCTCTCTGAGCAACAACCAACACAGGACACACCAATCAGATCTCTCTCTGAGCAACAACCAACACAGGACACACCAATCAGATCTCTCTCTGAGCAACAACCAACACATGACACACCAATCAGATCTCTTTCTGAGCAAATGAACACTGGCTTTTATACAGCTGGAGAAGGAGTCTGCAATTGAAGACAGCTGTATCCCTTAATGAGAGGGCGTGATGAGACATCCAATCTGCAATGGGGGACCAATCAGCTGCTTGGGGGAATCCAGGAAGCCATTTCCTGAAATAAATGCACATACAAACCCACAACACAGAAACTGGGGAACGTAACACTACCAGCTGAGGATTTGTGAGGCGTCTGTTTCTCAAACTAGACACTCTAATGTACGCGTGCTCTTGCTCAGTTGTGCACCGGGGCCTCCCACTCCTCTTTCTATTCTGGTTAGGGCCAGTTTGTGCTGTTCTGTGAAGGGAGTAGTATACAGCGTTGTACGAGATCTTCAGTTTCTTGGCAATTTCTCACATGGAACAGCCTTCATTTCTCAGAACAAGAATAGACTGACGAGTTTCAGAAGAAACGTGCCATTGGAACACACGAGTGATGGTTGCTGATAATGGGCCTGTTTCCAGCTACGATAGTCATTTACAACATTAACAATGTCTACACTGTATTTCTGATCAATTTGATGTTATTTTAATGGACCAAAAAAAAAAGCTTTTCTTTCAAAAACAAGGACATTTCTAATTGACCCCACGGTTGTGTGTGTATATATATTATTTGAGAGAGAAAATTATGTAAATTACATTTCCTTGGGGGCGCAGACTCAAGGGGGTTAAGGAAGCAAGACATGAGACTCAATACCTAAATAAACTTTTTGAAAAAGTTAAGTATTTCTTCAAAAGAAAACCCTGATTGAACTTGTTTGGTTTCTATATATATTTTTTTTGTTGTGAAATAAAGAAAGAGTAGGGAAAGACGTCTGTAAGAAAATTTTACTTTATCTGTTATCTCATTGCTTCTTTTTATTTCTATTGCTTTTTTTCTCTCTCTCTCTCTCTCGCTCTCTCTCTCTCTCTCTCTCTCTCTCTCTCTCTCTCTGTCTCTCTCTCTCTGTCTCTCTCTCTGTCTCTCGCTCTCTCTGTCTCTCGCTCTCTCTCTCTCTCTCTCTCTCTCTCTGTCTCTCTCTCTGGCTCTCTCTAACTCTCTCTCTCTCTCTCTCTCTCTCCCTCTCTCTGTCTCTCTCTCTGTCTCTCGCTCTCTCTGTCTCTCTCTGTCTCTCTCTGTCTCTCTCCCTCTCTCTGTCTCTCTCTCTCTCTCTCTCTCCCTCTCTCTGTCACTCTCTTTGTCTCTCGCTCTCTCTGTGTCTCTCTCTCTCTCTCTCCCTCTCTCTGTCTCTCTCTCTCTGTCTCTCTCTCTCCCTCTCTCGCTGTCTCTCTCTTTCTCTGTCTCTGTCTCTGTCTCTCTCTCTCCCTCTCTCTGTCTCTCTCTCTCTGTCTCTCTGTCTCTCTCTCTGTCTGTCTCTCTCTCTCTGTCTCTCTCTCTCTGTCTCTCTCTCTCTCTCTGTCTCTCTCTCTGTCTCTCTCTCTCTCCTCTTCTCCTCTCCCTCTTCTCTCCTCTCTCTTCTCCTCCCTTTCTTATTCTCTCCTTCTCTCTCCTCTCCTCTCCCCTCTTCTCTCATCTCCATGCTCTCTTCCCCCTGTCCTCTCCTCTCCTCTCATTCCCTCTCATCTTTCTTCCCTATTCTCTCAATTCTCCTTCCCCTTTCATTCCCCTCTTTTCCTCTCCCATCTCTCTTCCCTCTTTCCTTCCCCTCCTCTCCTCTACCATATTTCCACCCCTTTAATGAGGGCTATTTGACCAAGAAGGAGAGCTGCATAAGATGACCTGACCTCAAGAGTGAAGAAAAAAAGCATTCAACAAGTGCTCAGTATATGTGGGAACTCCTTCAAGACTGTTGAAAAAGCATTCCAGATGAAGCTGGTTGAGAGAATGCCAAGAGTGTGCAAACCTGTCATCAAGGCAAAGGGTGAATTTGAATTATTTGTAGAATTACAAATATAAAATATATTTTGATTTGTTTAACACTTTTTTATTTGGTTACTACATGATTCCATGTGTTATTTCCTAGTTTTGATGTCTTCACTATTATTACAAAATAAAGAAAAACCCTTGATGTGTTTTGACTGGACTCTACTTAGATGTGTCAGTATTTGTAGTTTAGTTTATTTACATTATTATTTAGTGTAGTCGCATGATTTCTCAATTTCTCATTTGCCAATCGGTTGACTTATTTGCCATTCGTTTTTGCCTCATCCCTCTCAAACACACAATTTTTGAAATTCCTCATCAATCCACTGGGATTTAACAGTTTTTTACAGTCATTTTCTTAATGGTTATTAGTAATTGGAATAAGCCATGTCATAAATGTATCATTACACACCACAGACCAGCAGCGTCTGGTTGTTCCTCATTACACACCACAGACCAGCAGCGTCTGGATGTTCCTCATTACACACCACAGACCAGCAGCGTCTGGTTGTTCCTCATTACACTCCACAGACCAGCAGCGTCTGGTTGTTCCTCATTACACTCCACAGACCAGCAGCGTCTGGTTGCTCCTCATTACACACCACAGACCAGCAGCGTCTGGTTGCTCCTCATTACACAGCACAGACCAGCAGCGTCTGGTTGCTCCTCATTACACAGCACAGACCAGCAGCGTCTGGTTGTTCCTCATTACACACCACAGACCAGCAGCGTCTGGTTGCTCCTCATTACACACCACAGACCAGCAGCGTCTGGTTTTTCCTCATTACACTCCACAGACCAGCAGCGTCTGGTTGTTCCTCATTACACTCCACAGACCAGCAGCGTCTGGTTGCTCCTCATTACACACCACAGACCAGCAGCGTCTGGTTTTTCCTCATTACACTCCACAGACCAGCAGCGTCTGGTTGTTCCTCATTGCACTCCACAGACCAGCAGCGTCTGGTTGTTCCTCATTACACTCCACAGACCAGCAGCGTCTGGTGGCTCCTCATTACACTCCACAGAACAGCAGCGTCTGGTTGCTCCTCATTACACAGCACAGACCAGCAGCGTCTGGTTGTTCCTCATTACACACCACAGACCAGCAGCGTCTGGTTGCTCCTCATTACACACCACAGACCAGCAGCGTCTGGTTGTTCCTCATTACACAGCACAGACCAGCAGCGTCTGATCGTTCCTCATTACACAGCACAGACCAGCAGCGTCTGGTTGTTCCTCATTACACTCCACAGACCAGCAGCGTCTGGTTGCTCCTCATTACACACCACAGACCAGCAGCGTCTGGTTGCTCCTCATTACACACCACAGACCAGCAGCGTCTGGTTGTTCCTCATTACACTACACAGACCAGCAGCGTCTGGTTGTTCCTCATTACACTCCACAGACCAGCAGCGTCTGGTGGCTCCTCATTACACACCACAGACCAGCAGCGTCTGGTTGTTCCTCATTACACTCCACAGACCAGCAGCGTCTGGTTGTTCCTCATTACACACCACAGACCAGCAGCGTCTGGTTGCTCCTCATTACACACCACAGACCAGCAGCGTCTGGTTGTTCCTCATTACACAGCACAGACCAGCAGCGTCTGATCGTTCCTCATTACACAGCACAGACCAGCAGCGTCTGGTTGTTCCTCATTACACTCCACAGACCAGCAGCGTCTGGTTGCTCCTCATTACACACCACAGACCAGCAGCGTCTGGTTGCTCCTCATTACACACCACAGACCAGCAGCGTCTGGTTATTCCTCATTACACACCACAGACCAGCAGCGTCTGGTTGTTCCTCATTACACTCCACAGACCAGCAGCGTCTGGTGGCTCCTCATTACACACCACAGACCAGCAGCGTCTGATCGTTCCTCATTACACAGCACAGAATAGCAGCGTCTGGTTGTTCCTCATTACACTCCACAGACCAGCAGCGTCTGGTGGCTCCTCATTACACTCCACAGAACAGCAGCGTCTTGTTGCTCCTCATTACACACCACAGACCAGCAGCGTCTAGTTGCTCCTCATTACACACCACAGACCAGCAGTGTCTGATCGTTCCTCATTACACACCACAGACCACAAAATATTTACATCACAACAACAAAGGAATCATTACAGATTCTCTTGCCCTTGACCTTTTATTCAGACTTATTTGCGATACCTTTTTGCCTGCTGTTTCATCCCTCTCAACCAGTTTTTCTTAGATTTTTCCCAAGTGGGACGCGACAGTCCCGCCTATCCATTTTCTTAATGGGTCAATGCTTATTAGTAACTGGGATAAGCAATTTCATAAATGTGTCAAGTGCAGCGTCTGGTTGTTCCTCATTACACACCACAGACCAGCAGCGTCTGGTTGCTCGTCATTACACACCACAGACCAGCAGCGTCTGGTTGCTCCTCATTACACACCACAGACCAGCAGCGTCTGGTTGCTCCTCGTTAAACACCACAGACCAGCAAATATTATTTACATCAACAACATATGAATCACTACAAAACGTATTGCTTAAAACCTCTTATACACTATATTAGGACCAGCCTGTCCTCTTATACACTATATTAGGCCTAGCCTGACCTCTTATACACTATATTAGGCCCAGCCTGACCTCTTATACACTATATTAGGCCTAGCCTGACCTCTTATACACTATATTAGGCCCAGCCTGTCCTCTTATACACTATATTAGGCCCAGCCTGACCTCTTATACACTATATTAGGCCCAGCCTGTCCTCTTATACACTATATTAGGCCCAGCCTGTCCTCTTATACACTATATTAGGCCCAGCCTGTCCTCTTATACACTATATTAGGCCCAGCCTGTCCTCTTATACTCTATATTAGGCCCAGCCTGTCCTCTTATACACTATATTAGGCCCAGCCTGTCCTCTTATACTCTATATTAGGCCCAGCCTGTCCTCTTATACACTATATTAGGCCCAGCCTGTCCTCTTATACACTATATTAGGCCCAGCCTGTCCTCTTATACACTATATTAGGCCCAGCCTGTCCTCTTATACACTATATTAGGCCCAGCCTGTCCTCTTATACACTATATTAGGCCCAGCCTGTCCTCTTATACACTATATTAGGCCCAGCCTGTCCTCTTATACACTATATTGGCCCAGCCTGTCCTCTTATACACTATATTAGGCCCAGCCTGTCCTCTTATACACTATATTAGGCCCAGCCTGTCCTCTTATACACTATATTAGGCCCAGCCTGTCCTCTTATACACTATATTAGGCCCAGCCTGTCCTCTTATACACTATATTAGGCCCAGCCTGTCCTCTTATACACTATATTAGGCCCAGCCTGTCCTCTTATACACTATATTAGGCCCAGCCTGTCCTCTTATACACTATATTGGCCCAGCCTGTCCTCTTATACACTATATTAGGCCCAGCCTGTCCTCTTATACACTATATTAGGCCCAGCCTGTCCTCTTATACACTATATTAGGCCCAGCCTGTCCTCTTATACACTATATTAGGCCCAGCCTGTCCTCTTATACACTATATTAGGCCCAGCCTGTCCTCTTATACACTATATTAGGCCCAGCCTGTCCTCTTATACACTATATTAGGCCCAGCCTGTCCTCTTATACACTATATTAGGCCCAGCCTGTCCTCTTATACACTATATTAGGCCCAGCCTGTCCTCTTATACACTATATTAGGCCCAGCCTGTCCTCTTATACACTATATTGGCCCAGCCTGTCCTCTTATACACTATATTAGGCCCAGCCTGTCCTCTTATACACTATATTAGGCCCAGCCTGTCCTCTTATACACTATATTAGGCCCAGCCTGTCCTCTTATACACTATATTAGGCCCAGCCTGTCCTCTTATACACTATATTAGGCCCAGCCTGTCCTCTTATACACTATATTAGGACCAGCCTGTCCTCTTATACACTATATTAGGCCCAGCCTGTCCTCTTATACTCTATATTAGGCCCAGCCTGTCCTCTTATACTCTATATTAGGCCCAGCCTTTGGAACTTTGGTTTTCCTATATTTGGCTATTATATTGTGGTCACTACATCCTATTGATCTGGATACTGCTTTCAAACACATTTCTGTGGCATTGGTAAAGATGACTTCATTCCTGTGTTGTTTCTAACTACCCTGGTAGGTTGACTGATAGCCTGAACCAGGTTACAGGCACTAGTTACGCGTTTTTTATTGAGTGGGCAGCTAGATGAAATATCTAAATCTCCCAGACACTTTGTTTTTCCCCCCAATTTTGATCTTGTCTCATCGGTGAAAATCCCCAAAGGAACATGACCCACAAACCCGTGATCAAACCCGGCTCACAGGGCCAGATACGATGGGTCGTTTATTAGTGTTTAGCAGAGAGTCATTCAGCTCTTTAAAATCCAGTTTCAACTGTTCAGAGCTGCCCTTCATAATGTCATTGAAACCCACATGGACTACGTTAGAATCGATGTCCATGTCCTGACGTAGTCCATTCGGGAGCAGCTTAGTCATTTACACAAGCTCCTGGATAGGACACTGTTTTTACACCAGGTCCCATTTCTTACCATGGAGTAAAAAAAACACTATTGGCGAGAAGGACGAGGAAATTCGCCCACGATTCACAGGATTCAGAGAACACTTTATGGATGGACGTGAGGCAGGACAACTTGAGCCCATTGGTCCCGATCCCGATGCCTGGTGCCTCCGAACAGATGGAGAAGCTCGATCCAGAGGAGGGACGGAAGGTTCCCAACGTCGACTTCTAAATGGTAGGAGCTGTGGCCACAGACACATTGACGAAGGTGCAGGAAGATCAGGCTCCAGAACGGCTAAACTATTCGCTGTTTGTATCCGCTCTGGGCCTCTCGTTGGGAGGGTAGGCTGCTATGCGCGCAGGCCATCGTCTTCGAGCTTCCACTCTTCGTCCTCCTCTCCGGACAACACCGATCAGTTGGAAAAAGACAAAAGACAAGACAGAAGTGCATCCAACGAGCGCGAACGCCATCCAGCCACCGGCGTGGAAAAGGTTAACACTCCGCTCTGCGTTTTACTTTTCTTACAATTTTCTTACGTAGGCTGGATACCTGCGTGATCAAGGAAGCCACTCCAAGCCTATAATCCTCTGCAAAAAAAAAACAATTGCCGAATTCGAAACTTTGAGTGATCGAGTTTATCCCGAAATAAAGTGCGCTGGAACCATCCATTTACCTCCCTAGACAAAAAGGGCTCCACTGGAAACTGATCTGAGACTCATTTTGTTAGCAGCTTTAGCGAAGAGGCGGAGGAGAAGAGGAAGATGATGAGGAGGAGGAGGAGGAGGGGGCGGAGGAGGAGAAGAGGAAGATGAGGAGGAGGAGGAGGAGGAGGAGGAGGAGGAGCAGAGGAAGATGATGAGGAGGAGGAGGAGGAGGAGAATAGGAAGATGAGGAGGAGGAGGAGGAGGAGAAGAGGATGATGATTATGAGGATTATGTTGGGGAGGAGGCACCCTATTCTCTACATAGTGATCTACTTTTATCCAAGGTGCCATTTGGGACTCTTAGATTTGAACAACTTCCTTTGATAAATATATCTGTGTGGTTTACACTCCATTTATATTCAACACAACCTCATTACAGGCGGTTTGTACACTGTATTCACACGCTGACAGGGAGAGGTAGAGAGAGAGAGAGAGAGAGAGAGAGAGAGAGAGAGAGAGAGAGAGAGAACGTTCATCCTGGGGATAAAAGAGAGGGACGAAATACAAAAGATAATGTCCTCCTCTTTTCTCTCTTTCACCCCATCATCCACTCCTTCGTGATTTACTCAGTTTTTTTAATTCACATCTCCATTTTCTCTTTTATTTTTTAACCCATCACAACCTCTTACATCCCATGATCCAACACTTCCTTTGACTACCCCACTCCCCTCCCCTCCCCTCTACTCTTCTCTGCCCCTCCTGTCTTCTCCTCCCCTCCACTCTTCTCCTCTCCCCTTCCATCCCCTCCCTCTGCTCTTCACTTCTCCTCTCCCTTTCTCTCCCCTCTTCTCCTCTCATCTCTTCCCTTCTCCACTCTCCTCTACTCCTCTCTTCTCCCCTCTTCTCCTCTCCCTCTTCTCCTCTCCTTCCCTCTTCTCCCATCTTCTCCTCTCCTTCCCTCTTCTCCTCTCCTCCCATCTTCTCCTCTCCTTCCCTCTTCTCCTCTCCTCTTCTCTCATCTTCTCTTCTCATTCCCTCTTCTCCTCTTATCCCATCTTCTCCTCTCCTTCCCTCTACTCCTCTCCTCTCCTCCCCTTTCTCTTCTCCCCTTCTCTCCCCACCTTTCCTCTCCCATCTCTCCTCCTCTCTATTCTCATTTTACTTTATCTTCTCCTTCACCCTCTTCTCCTCCCCTTCCCTCTTGTCCTCTTATCTTCTCTTCTCTTCCACTCCCCTCCTCTCCCCTCCATCTCTCCTCCTCTCTATTCTTAAGTTCCTTTATCTTCTCCCCCCTTTCCTCTCCTTTCTCCCCCACATCACACCCCCTCTCCCTCCCTCCCCTCTCCTGTCTCCCCCCCCCCCCCTCCTGTCTCTCTCCCTCTCCTCCTCTCCATCCTGAGCTCCCTGTGCCCCTCGCTGGGTGATGAAGGGGCCAATCAGGCAGAAAAAGAGGACCGTGTCGGGGAAACAAAGTGCTTTGCGGGGCTCACCTCATCTTCCTGTTCACAGGTCCTCCATGCAGCATCGCAGCCAACCAGGCAGTACAATAGGGTAATCAGGTAAAAATATAGGGGGGGTGTGTGTTTGTGCGTGCGTGGCTGGTTTTCAGATGAAGTCCACACTTTCAGCTCAAATTGTCACTACGAATTACAAAAGGATCCTTTAGAGAGTGGAAACTCAGACAAAGGAAACTCAAAGTATTGCAACACATTCACATTGACTGTAAGTACCTTTCCATACTGTGTACTGTATCCGTTCATCAAGTACCTTATGTTCATCAAGTACCTTATGTTCATCAAGTACCTTATGTTCATCAAGTACCTTATGTTCATGAAGTACCTTATGTTCATCAAGTACCTTATGTTCATCAAGTACCTTATGTTCATCAAGTACCTTATGTTCATGAAGTACCTTATGTTCATCAAGTACCTTATGTTCATCAAGTACCTTATGTTCATCAAGTACCTTACGTTCATCAAGTACCTTATGTTCATCAAGTACCTTATGTTCATCAAGTACCTTATGTTCATCAAGTACCTTACGTTCATCAAGTACCTTACGTTCATCAAGTACCTTATGTTCATGAAGTACCTTACATTCATGTCGGGGTATCACAAAGTATTTTATTGCAGGTTTGGACTCTGGAATGCTGATACCTTGATTTGATTTGATTTGCCCGTACCTTCAGTTAGAACTCAGACCCCTGGATTTATTACACTGTTGGGTTTGTTGCAGCCTTCACCCCCCTCCAGAGAACACCCCATTATGGAAAAGGAAAAACATGTTTTTAATTTGAATTGCACCTCCACCTCTACCTCCACCTCCACCTCTTCTCCCCCACTACCTCCACCTCTACCTCCACCTCTTCTCCCCCCACTACCTCCACCTCTACCTCCACCTCTACCTCCACCTCTACCTCTACCTCCACCTCTACCTCTACCTCCACCTCTACCTCCACCCATTACCTCCACCCATTACCTCCACCCATTACCTCCACCTCTACCTCCACCTCTACCTCCACCTCTTCTCCCTCAACCTCTACCTCCACCTCTTCTCCTCCCACTACCCCCACTACCTCAACCTCTACCTCAACCTCTACCTCCACCTCTACCTCCACCTCTACCTCCACCTCTTCTCCCCCCACTACCTCCACCTCTACCTCCACCTCTTCTCCTCCCACTACCTCCACCTCTACCTCCACCTCTACCTCCACCTCTTCTCCTCCCACTACCCCCACTCCCTCAACCTCTACCTCCACCTCTTCTCCTCCCACTACCCCCACTCCCTCAACCTCTACCTCCACCTCTTCTCCTCCCACTACCCCCACTCCCTCAACCTCTACCTCCACCTCTTCTCCTCCCACTACCTCCACCTCTACCTCCACCTCTTCTCCTCCCACTACCTCCACCTCTACCTCCACCTCTTCTCCTCCCACTACCTCTACCTCCACCTCCACCTCCACCTCCACCTCTACCTCTACCTCTACCTCTACCTCCACCTCTACCTCCACCTCCACCTCCACCTCCACCTCCACCTCTACCTCTACCTCTACCTCTACCTCCACCTCTACCTCCACCTCTTCTCCCCCCACTACCTCCACCTCCACCTCCACCTCCACCTCCACCTCCACCTCCACCTCTACCTCTACCTCTACCTCTACCTCCACCTCTACCTCTACCTCCACCTCTACCTCCACCTCTACCTCCACCTCTACCTCCACCTCTACCTCCACCTCTTCTCCCCCCACTACCTCCACCTCTTCTCCCTCAACCTCTACCTCCACCTCCACCTCCACCTCCACCTCTACCTCCACCTCTACCTCCACCTCTTCTCCCTACACCACTACCTCCACCTCTTCTCCCTCAACCTCTACCTCCACCTCTTCTCCCTACACCACTACCTCCACCTCTTCTCCCTCAACCTCTACATGCACCTCTTCTCCCCCCACTACCCCCACTACCTCAACCTCTACCTCCACCTCTTCTCCCTACACCACTACCTCCACCTCTTCTCCCTCAACCTCTACCTCCACCTCTTCTCCCCCCACTACCTCCACCTCTACCTCCACCTCTTCTCCTCCCACTACCTCCACCTCTACCTCCACCTCTACCTCCACCTCTACCTCCACCTCTACCTCAACCTCTTCTCCTCCCACTACCCCCACTCCCTCAACCTCTACCTCCACCTCTTCTCCCTCAACCCTAACCTCCACCTCTACCTCCACCTCTACCTCCACCTCTACCTCCACTTCTTCTCCCCCCACTCCCTCCACCTCTACCTCCACCTCTTCTCCCCCCACTACCTCAACCTCTACCTCCACCTCTACCTCAACCTCTTCTCCCCCCACTACCTCCACCTCTTCTCCCTCAACCTCCACCTCCACCTCTACCTCTACCTCCACCTCTACCTCTACCTCTACCTCCACCTCTACCTCCACCTCTACCTCCACCTCTTCT